>NC_056725.1:1901311305-1901386305 GCF_019279795.1 Protopterus annectens
AGCTACTTCATTGTTGCTGTAGGTCTCTTGGCAGCCTCCCTGACCAGTTTTAATCTTGTCTTTTCATCAATTTTGGAGGGACATCCAGTTCTTTACAATGTCACTGCTGTTCCACATTTTCAACACTTTTTGATGACTGGCTTCACTGTATTCTATGGCATATCCAATGCTGTGGAAAATTTTTGTACCCTTCTCCTGACTGATACCTTTCAACAATGAGATCCCTTTGATGCTTTTTTAGCTCTGTGTGAACCATGGCTTTTGCTGTCGCAGGCAACTGAGTAAATGTCAGGAAAATCCTACTAGGACAACTGAACTTTATATGGGGTTAAGCAGTGTCTCTTTAATTGATGGCAGGTGTGTACCCAAGAAGACTGAATGCTGTAATTAAATCAAGAGGTTCTTCAACAAAATATTAGTGTAAGGGTATGCATACACAACAAAGTATTAGTTTAAGCGTGTGCACACTTATGCAACCAGCATATTGTACATTTTTTATTTTTTATATTTTACCCCTAACAGATTTGTTTGTTTTTCAACTGAATTGTACAGATTATATGTCACATTAAAGGTGGGAAAAGCTTTGAAATTATTTATTTTGGTCTCATTTTTTTATATTACAAAAACCTGGCATTTTAACTGGGGTGTGTAAACTTTTTATATCCACTGTCCATGTCGCTATCACTGACACAAAATAATCAAAAAATAAAAACAATCGACAGTGCATGATCCTAGACACAACCTTGGAGCATGCTGACAGGTAAGCCCCCACACCCCCTGGTAATTATATATTTCAACTCTAAGAATGCATAGCACTGGGAAATGGGCATATTTCCCAACGTTGCTCAACTGTCAGTCAGTTGTTTTGTTCACCAAACTGTGTCGACAAAACAGCTGTTGACTATTCTTAAAATCAAGCATATTAATGTCTCCAATATGTATATATGTGTATACATGTGGATCTAATTTAGAAAGTCAATGAACCATAAAGTCGACTGTCAAAAGAGTTAAAACACAATGCTGACCTCTCATATCATCAAGTGGTAAATACATCAAAAACCAAAAAGATTGACATATTCGAGCAGTGTGCAACAAAATATTGCTGCTGCACAAAACTAAGGAAAAACTTCAACATATAACAGCATTTCTCCAGGATGGCAATCCCCCAGCACCCCCTGCTAATTATGTAACTAACTCTGAGAATCACAAAATCCTCACAGAAAGGGCATATTCCCCTTCCCCCTGGATTGTTGATTGCTAACATCTTTTAACTTATTTCTGCACAGCAGCAGTACTGTGTGTCATGCTGCCAGACGCTGCCAATCTTTTGGGTTTTGATGTATTTACTACTTGTTGATATGAGCAGCTGACATTGTGGTCTTTCTCTTCTGAGAATCGACATTGTGGTGCTTCAATGTTCTCTTTGAGACCCACATGTATGTATGTATGTATATATGTATATATATATATATAAATATATATATATATATATATATATATATATATATATATATATATATATATATATATATATATATATATATACATATATGGTTTACTATCAAAATTCGGAATGGCAGTTGTGCGTTTATGCATAATGCCAAACTGAAACTACAAAAGTGTACTCTCTGATTCCTTCATAAAGTTGGAAAACATCACCACAACAGTCCCATTCACAGCACCAAACTTTTTGACTCAAAAGTCAGTATTAGAGTCAATGTTTTGCAGGGGGGCAAGCGCCCCTGAACCCTCTGCAACTTAAATATACCAACTCTGAGATTGCACTATAGTGAGGAAAATGGGAAATTCCCCACTCCCCACTGTACCGAGATCTACATTCACAATGCCAAACTCATAATAACGAATGCAGCTCTACATTTATTATTATGGTTCGTAATATTGCAGTTCGGCATCGTGGACCTTGAGTGCTGTGATTTCGAACAAGTGGCAGTAGTACGACTGCCATTCAAAATTTTGATTGTAAGTCTATAAAAAAAAAAAAAAATATATATAAAAAAATATATATATATATATATATATATATATATATATATATATATATACTTAATGGGTTTGTTGACTGTATATTGCAACAAACAACTGTAATTTGTTTCTATTGTTGATATTTATACAGCTTTTATTCCTTAAATTGGCATTATTGTTAAATAACAAGCAAACTATGGAAACATTTTCTATAAGAAGAGCTCAGAAATGACTCATATGAAGTTTACAGCTCTCATTATTTTGGGTTAGATATTTGCGGATGGCATTCCTTGGAATGTTGTGGAAAGAGAGTTGCTATTTGAATCATTTGATGTAAAGGATTTATATAATGAAGACTGCTTACAAAAGACATTGGTGGACATTTCAAAATCCAGTTCTGTTTTTTTATGTTAGCACATGTACAGCAATCTTAAAAATTATTCCACCTGCTGAAATTACTGCATGCATGCCCACATTTAGTTCATGGGCATCATATTAGGTTAACCACTGTACGTATTTAAAGATAGTGTCAGTACTATCTCTGTGTGATAGAGGCAGGACAAGTAGAAAAATATGGATTCCAAAGTGGCCCAGCACCTAGACGAAAGGCAGGAGTTGTTCAAATCCCTCAGACTATTGAAGAGATGGATTAAGAAGGAAACATGATATTTGATTGCATGGGCATCTCAACAGCACAGCCAGTTTCTTTGTGTAAGTATATCTCATCAAATATTACTAATTTTGAAAACATATAGACCATTACATGGTGTGAGATGACAATCAGGTGGAGCCCTTTGAGTTCATTGACAACCGCAGTGTTTAACAATGACTATCCATGACCACTGGAATGTTTCAAAATGTCTTTGATGAAAGTGAACTTTTTGGCAGTGAAAATATCATGCTAGAGTCTGTGATAAAACTTTCAGGTATGCTACACCAGCAGTGACCATTACAATTTCATTCAACGTATCTTGAAAAGTGTTATTCTTCAGAGCTAAATATTTTCCTGGGCACATTCCCCTTAAATTGTTTAGACAAGACTATACAACTTCTTGATTTAGTCAACTAACCCATTGCTAAGAAGATTTCAGTTTGACATAAAGTACGTAAAGCAGTGGGTAAATTTCAGATGATAACATAGAAAGAAATGTTTGGAACTTGATTATACATACACTTAAGCGTATGACAGTTGAAATTCCCAAGGACCATAACTATAATCCTTGGAATTGTAGAACTGATTGTGCAGATTAGGGGCTATGCATACTACATCTGAGACTGCAGTGTCTTGGGGAATTCCTTTTACAGTGAGGAACAGTGATTTTGGAGCTATCATATATAAGTGCGGGGGGCCATGACTGTCAGATGTAGGAATTGATGACTCCCTGCGGGGGAAAAAAGGCATTTTACTGGAGGAATGACTGAGTTTCAGAATTTGCTGTTGTTGGTAGGAACCACGGTTTAGTTGTCAAGGTTTTGGGATTCATAGAATCAAGTTTCCTTCTTTTGATAGTTATCCAAAGAATATCAAGTGAAGGAAACACATCTGAACAAAACACCCCTGTCTCTTTGCTGGGATCCTCTACTCTTAGAGGTAAATGAGACATGCAGGTTATGACATGAATACTCATCATCTTCTTTCGGCTGTTCCTGTTAGGGGTTGCCACAGCGGATCACCTGTTTCCATTTCTTCCTGTCCTCTGCATCTTGCTCTGTCACACCAATCACCTGCATGTCCTCTCTCACCACATCCATAAACCTTATCTTAGGCCTTCCTCTTTTCCTGTTACCTGGTAGCTTCATCCTTAGCATCTTTTTTCCAATATACTCAGCATTTCTCCTCAGCACATGTCCAAACCAACGTAATCCTGCCTCTCTGGCTTTGTCTCCAAACCTTCCAACCTGGGCTGACCCTCTAATATACTTATTCCTAATCCTGTCCACCCTCGTCACACCCAGTGCAAATCTTAACATCTTTAACTCTGCCACATCCAGCTCAAACTCCTGCCTTTTTGTCAGTGCCACTTTCTCCAACCCATATAACATAGCTGGTCTCACTACCCTCTTGTAGACCTTCCCTTTCACTCTTACAGGTACTCGTCTTTCACAAATCACTCCTGACACTCTTCTCCACCCACTCCATTCTGCCTGTACTCTCTTCTTCGCCTCTCTTCCACACTCACCGTTACTCTGAACAATTGACCCCAAGTATTTAAACTCATCCACCTTTGCCACCTCTACTCCTTGCATCCTCACCATTCTTCTATCCTCCCTCTCATTCACACACATATATTCTGTCTTAATCCTGCTGACCTTCATTCCTCTTCTCTCTAGAGCATATCTCCATCTCTCCAGGGTGTCCTCCACCTGTTCCCTACTCTCACTACAGATCACAATGTCATCTGCAAACATCATAGTCCATGGGGACTCCTGTCTGATCTCGTCTGTCAACCTGTCCATCACCATTGCAAATAAGAAAGGGCTTAGAGCTGTTCCTTGATGTAACCCCACCTCCACCTTAAACGCATCCGTCACTTCCACCGCAGACCTCACCGCTGTCACACTACCTCGTACATATCCTGTACCACTCTTACATACTTCTCTGACACTCCTGACTTCCTCATACAATACCACAACTCCTCTCTAGGCACCCTGTCATATGCTTTCTCTAAGTCTACAAAAACACAATGCAACTCCTTCTGACCTTCTCTGTACTTCTCCATCAACACTCAGAGCAAACATCGCATCTGTAGTGCTCTTTCCCGGCATGAAACCATACTGCTGATCACTAATCATCACGTCCCTTCTTAACCTAGCTTCCATTGCTCTTTCCCATAACTTCATGCTGTGGCTGATCAATTTAATCCCTCTGTAGTTACCACAGCTCTGCACATCACCCTTATTCTTAAAAATCGGTACCAAAACACTTTTTCTCCATTCCTCAGGCATCCTCTCACTTTCTAAGATTTCATTGAACAATCTGGTTAAAACCTCCACTGACATGAATACTCACAGAGTCTTTTGGATTTTCTTTCTAGTCACAGGGAATGTGACATTTATGGACAGCTTACTGTTCAGCTCAGAATGTGTCTATTATTTCCAAGGCCTGAGAACAGAGTTTACAGGACTTACACTACAGTTCAGACGGTTATGATTTGCCACTGGGGATAACATTTCCTTTGTTACTAAGGGCTGCTGAAATGAGAGTACAACTTGTATAGACTTCACAGATTTCCTTTCCTTCCATTTTCAGAAAAAAGATGATTATCATTAAATATGCAACAAACAATTATGCCCCTTACAAAAAAAAAAAAAAAAAAAAAAAAGTCTTGTTTTTTTTTTGGGGGGGGGGTGGTCCTAATATCTTTAATTTTAATCTTGATATACCACATTACAGCTTTATTACCATTTCAATATTATGGTTTATAGAACTCTGTAAAATAGAATTTATTTTATTTAGGGTGGGGAATTTATTTTATTTAGGGTGGGAGGATGACATAATGGTTAAGGTGCTTACCTTAAAGAGACAAGGTGCATGGTTTGATTCTCACATGGGGTAACTGGCTAGACTTCAAATGGCCCAAGGGTTTGATTCTCACATGGGGTAACTGGCTAGGCTTTAAATGGCCCAAAAGGGCAGCTAGCCTAGTACTAATCTATGAATTTTGTTTGTAGTAGTTAGTGTATATTTTGAACACATATACACTGAGTTAGCATAGCATTTTATTGATACATACAGGTGACATTTTCTTTCACTCTAAATATTCCAGCATTCCAAAACCAGCAGTGATTAGGGTAAAATGACCAACACGTTTTCTTAAAATAATGTTCCTGTCTTATGCTTGTGGAACATTTAATCCCCTTTGTAGCCATACCCATTTATTCTACATCACCTGGAAAAAAAAAGATATGGCATGGCCATCATAGGGAAAACCACGAATGAGGGACTGTCTGGTCCTAACCACTCTCTGGTAACTGATGTGTATGCTCAAAGATAGTTACCATGTGGGCATGACTTAACACATCTCTTTTCCATAGGTGTCAGCACTGAAGATGACCAAACTGTACCCATCCACCAGGGACGGACGATTCATTATCAGTGAATCCCTCCCAGTCTTCCTTATTAGATGCTGCAGCCTTCAGGCCACTGAGCAATCCTGGATCAGGACCACAGTCAGGGCTTTACCCTCTGTGATGTGGAGCTAACTGAGGTCAACACAGTATCAAGATAGAGTTATTCATCTGCCTTCAGTCTTTATAATCATAGTCTAATTGCATCTTCCGTAAAATGCTCAGATATGTTCCACTGCCTCTTTATAATAACATGTCAGACAGTTTCTGAGATAATACTATATTACCCCAAGAGATGTATGTTGCAAAAATGTATATATATATATATATATATATATATATATATATATATATATATATGTGTGTGTAAGATCTGTTCATTGGCACAGCATCAGAAAAACATATACACACAAACCTATGTACATATATCCCTATAATTAACATTTCTTTCACTTTAAATATGCCATGCCCCAGAGTATGATCACTGGCACTTTTTCCTTACAAAAAGCATAATACTGTAAATTCAGGTTGGATGAGCAGTATCAAAATCAAGCAGGGCATTGGAGTAGGTGGGCTTTCTATAGAGTGTTGAAATAGAAGTGTGTTTGTCCCTGCCCTTGCAAATAGTAATGTCAAGGAAATTAATTCCACCCACCAAAAAAAGATCACTAGTTAAGGGGCAAGGAGTTAGGCTGGCCAGAATGATTAGTGATTATGACATGTTTTTGGATGATATAAACATTTTAAAAGAAATTTTGGGTAGAAGAGGTTATCCTACCCAGTTTATTGAACCCATTCTGGATGAAGCTGTTAAAAAGAGGTTGGAGGGACATTTTTCCCATTATTGGGGAGGTCACAGGACGAAGAGAGAGAGACAACTATGGGGGGTGAACATAGTGCATTGGTTCATAGGTTCAGAGGTAGGTACTAGGCTTTTGGCCCTAGGGCCTATATAACTCTAGCCAAAAGGTACCCTGGCTTTTGCCACCCAATAAAGTTATTTTCCTGTGCCCCTGTCGAGCAGAACCACAGAAGTGATCCCTGGGATGAATTTCCTATTTCCCATCCAATCATCAAGATTTTTCTTGAAGAGTGCTAATGAGGAGCTTTATTTGATATAGATAGGTAGTTTGTTCCAGAGTATGGGAAGTCTCTGGGACAGGAATCTATCCCTCCAGCATGTTCTGTTTATTGTGGTGACAAGTTTTAGGTCCCTAGAGTGTGGGATTTCTTTAAGTGGAGCATGTACAACAGCTCTGGGTTTGACATAGCTTTGTATGTTAGGCAGAGATCGCCTCTGAGCAGGTGATATGCAATGGAGTAAAGCTGGAGTTTTTTGAGACGGTCTGCGTAGGGCATTTGTTTGTGGCCGGTAATCCTCTTTTTGAGGTATTTCTGTGGCCTTTCCAGTTGTTGTAGATGTCTTGTGAGGTACATACCAAAAGAGGCATTGTACTCTATAATGGGTCTAATGAGTGACGAGTAGAGGGGAACAATGACCTCTTTTTTCCTGGATGAGAAACCTTTTGTGATGAGGTGTGCCACATAGAAGGATTTCCTGACTACCAGGACGAAGTGATTATCAAAGGAGAGACTACTGTCCACCTGTGTCCCAAGATCTCTTATCACACATTCGGTGTTAAGTAGACTACTGCCTATGTGGTAGTTCATGGGTACAGAGTTTTTACCAAAGGGGATGGCAATGCACTTTTTGGCATTGAGCTTGAGGCCATGGCTTTGACACCAGGCATCTGACTCAGTGAGGCCCTTTTGTAGGATGTCCACATCATTAGGAGTTTTGATTATAGCTGCTAGTTTGCAGTCATCTGCGAACTTCATTAGCCAAAGACCTTCTGTGTTAGCCTGTACTTCAGAGAAGTAGATACCAAAGAAGAGCGGACCCAGAACTGAACCCTGTGATACTCCACTTCTCACTGATCTGAAGTTGGATTTGGAGTCTGCTACTTTCACAGTGTGGGTTCTGTCAGTGAGCCAGTTGGCAACCCATCTTGTGACATAGGGATTTATACCTAGTTTAGTGAGTTTACCTATAATTCCAGAGTGGGGGGATGATGTCGAAAGCCTTGGGGAGATCTAGATAGGCTGTGTGAACCACCTTACCCTCGTCTACGGCTTTGGTGACTGCTTCAAAGAAGTCTATCAGGTTTAGCAGACATAATCTGCCCTTTACTAACCCGAACTGAGTGAGGTCCAGAGTTTGGAGATTACCAATGTCTTTGTTTATAAGTTCCTTGATGATACATTCCATGGCCTTGCAGACCAGGCTCATCTGGCTAATGGGGCGGTAGTTCCCGGGGTCCATGATGGCTCCCCCTTTGTGGAGTAGAATAACTGTCACTGTGTGCCATTCAGTGGGCATAAAGCCTGAGGTGAGACTATGATTGAATATGGTACTTAGGTAGGGTGCCAGTGGGATCTAAACCTTTTGTGAATGCCATGGTACTGTTGTTTAACCCCCTATATGGGAGGATAAAGGAAATTATCAACAACAACTGGGTGTTGTTTGGTACTGAACAAGAACTTATTAAAAAATTAGGTGAAAAACCATTAGTAGTATATAAAAAGGACTTGTCTTTCAAAAACCTATTAGAAATGAATACATTAGGGAATGCAAAAGGATGGATGAAAAAGTGTGGACACTGTGCACAATGTCCCTATATTCTGGAAAATGACTCTCTTTACATTGAGGGCTATGGTAAGGTTATTTTAAGACAGAGACTCAATTGTGGTAGTAAATGCCTGGTGTATTTGGCTATTTGCCAACAATGCCAACATTTTTATATTGGGAAAACCATCAATAGCCCAATAAACAAATATACTAACATTTATATGAGATAAGGAGAGGTAGCACTAACAATGCACTCTCTAAACATATTATTGAATTCCCTGACCACCTATTTAAATTTAGTGCCATTGTACAGGTTGGTAATAGGGGAAGAGGAGGCCCTACAGACTTATTTTTTGAATATAAGGAATTAATATGGCAACTTAGATGTAATGCCACACACCTACCAGGGCTCAGTGAAATGGTTTCCATTTCTAGCCTTTTAAAATTAAAGGCAGAATTTCATATGTAACGTTCAAGGGTACAACATAATTTTCTTTTACATAAGAAGCTGGACATTTTATATATTTTATATATTGTTAGGGTGGAAGTATATGGTGCAGCTTCATTTCTGCTTTTAATCATTTTTTCAGTTTTTATCCTGTGGGGTTTATACTTTTGGTAGCCACTGTGGCGGCGCTGTTGCCTTAAAGTGAAGTAATGCAATGTTTTTAACTTAATTAGTTGACCAATCAGAATGTCAGTGCTGCAAAACGGAAGTGTTTTTTTATTGTATTTAAATTTGCATTTTGAGGTTATTTGCCATTCTGATGAAGTCTTTGTGTTGACCACCGACGAAAGCGATCAATATAATTTGTATTGTGTTCACCTATGCGCTGTACTGTTCCTTGGAGTTTATACAGTTTTTGTTCTTTTCATGGTTATTCTTTTTAAATCTATTTATGGACAAATTCAAGCCAATAAAGCCAAACCCCACTAGCTGTAGGCATGCATGTTTCAGCCTTGTTATGGCATCATCAGCACAGCGTAAGTGGAATGTTTGGCTAACTTTTAGAAACACAGGGTTGTCATACCCAGCTGATGTCCATAATCACCAGGAAGCCTGTAGTGCTTAAAGATGATACACTGCATTTGGGGTTCTCAGTTTGTATCATTTTTGTTTTGTTTTTAAGTAAAAGATGCATGCACCTTTCATCATAGCTTTCAACTTGTAATATAACCTAGATGAAACAAAAATGGCACATGCTGTCCATGGCATGACGAACAGTTCCGTGACTTTCACTCATTAACCTTCTTCCTGTAATCCACCATCTTCTCAGTCTCTGTTTACCAGACAGCTCATTTCTTTCTCTGTGCAAAAAGGAAATGTGCTCAGCTCAGCATTAAACATCCTATATAATGTTCATTTTCAGTTGCTAACCAACAGGACATGACTTCAGTTCTTCTCAGCAGTGCTGCTTGCTCCTTCTGCATCAGCCTTCAAAGTATTTAATCTCTTTCCATGTCATGCCACTTCATCTTTTTTCAACATCCCATCTTTCATCTAAACTTCGAAACTCAGTATATGCATATCCCATTTACCAGATTCGTAACCAAGGCCATTGGAAAATTACACCCACAATTTTTACACAAGTTGCATCTTTCTGTCTGCACAAAATTTGCATTTTTTTTTATAATTTATGACATTATATTTTTGACTTAAAATGTTGGAACTGTTTACATATTCAAATAAGCCTAACAATGGATAGCAGTTTAACAAAATGTTGCACTGTATGGTAAGGAAAGCCAGGGTAAATCATTTACTTTTCCAAGTGATTTATTCTATGCCTGGTTTCATCTTTCAGGCTATATGTCAAAGCTTGACCACATGAATCCTGAGTTAAAACAGGCAACTGGAGAACTTTTCAAGGACAAAGACAATTAAAAGTGCAGGAGAGGATAAAATGCCCCCATTCGCTTGGATGAGGAAGTGACTACAAAGTATAGCTGTGAATAGATGTGTTCCTATGCTATTAATAGTGTATCATTAATGTTAATTTAAATATGTCAGGAGTTTGAATTACGTGATTATTTAAAATGTTGAATATTTTTAAGAGAGTTGAGTTCAGTGATTCCATGCAGTTTTAAGTGACCTAAATGCATGCTTATCAAATGGAATGAAACACACGTCAGTATCTTTACTAGTGGCCATTTTCTTAAAGGTTGTGCTCTTATCACACTTTTTGGCAACTTATGATGTTCATCATTCCCGCAGCCTCAGTGGCATTTTGGGGTTATCTGCCAATGTAACCCAGTACTGGCCAGCTTTCAAAAGCTCAGACTCCCTCCCCATCTCTCTCTCTCTGTCTCTGTCTATCCCCCCCCCCCCCTCCTCCAGTGACAGCTGATTGGCTGAGCATTTCCTCAGAGCCTTTAGCTATCACAAGAAGTGAAAGTTCAATATTTTTCTGCCATCCAAGGAATAAAGTCCTCTGACTCTTCTCAAGATCCAGTGGCAATTTCTCTGGTTTACTGCTCAGATAAGCCCCATTTGGGGACCCCCTTCTTCCCCTGATTTTATTATTAGATGTATTATTCTCAATTTTTATATTTATTTAAAAGCTTATTTTAATATTTTATTTCTCTCAGTGCTTACTGTAATTAATGTGGGAATTTTTGCATGCAGCAGGGTTTATTTGGCTTCTTTGACAGATATTTGTCTTTACTGTTTCTGAGCAAAACATCAGTATCTCTCTGAAGTGTAATGTGTATGTGTGCTATTAGGCACAAGCAGCCTGTCTTTACTTTTGGTACTCTGCTTTATTTTTATCTTTTGATATGAAGAGACCGAAGAACTTTTTTTTTTTAGTATTTATACATTATTTACTACATGTGTGATTTTAGCATCAGATCACAATTTTTCCAGGAATTAAATTATTTGAATGTACTATTGAGGTTTTACTCTCTCTGAGCATAAAATATAGATTATATTGCTATTAATTGTTTTATGGCAGTTTAATATAGTTAAAGTGCGTGGAGCTAATTTTTAACACTGGTTTGACACATTGGTTGCTTTGGTGTTTTGGACATTATTTTGGACATTGTATACTGGCAATTCTTTAACCTCATTTGTAAAATAATTCTGAACATATTTGAAACTATTTTTTTAGTTGTAACAGCACAGTTTGGCAGAGTTTAGTTGTGTGGGGACATATTTATTACTCAAAACTTTAAGTGCTTATTGTGATACATTATCCAGTACTGTCATTCTAGCAGGTGTTCTGTCACCTGACTTAATGGATTCTAACTCTGGTACCTCCCCATTTCCCATCAAATCTGGTTGCACCTAAGAAGAAAAAACAAAATAAAAAGATGCCTCAGCCTATGTATAGAGATTCTGTTGGGGAAACTGCTTGGCCCACAGATGAATTACCTTTTGACCTGACTCCTTTTAGTGTAGCATTGCCACATCCTCTGGGGCTGTTCCAGTACCTGGCGCAGGTATGAGAGAACCAAATCCTTTAGGTGCAGGAGTAGTCTGGGGTAATAGACCATTGCCAGACATAATACTGTGTCCCCAGACCTTTTATGTATTATTGAAGTTCACAAGAAAAAGAAACAGAAGCTTCATCATACAGCTGATAATCAGATTATAGCTGTTTATACGGTTAATGTGGTTTCTTTGGCTAAGAGTGTTCTGCAGACAGCTTATTCTGCTGGCTGTGTTCCCATTCATGGCTCTATTGCTAGTTGGGCTACAGACCTTTCTTTTGTTTAAGAGAATGATAAGGAAGCTGATGAGGACAATATTGATTTCCTAGTTGACAATGAGTCCAGTCACGCTGATTCTTTGGAAGGTGAAACTAAACCCAAGTCAAACAAGTATTCACTTTTCCTCAGATGACTGTTAGATTTAGTGATGTTTTTGTTTGGAAGCAGTTGGGAACTACCCCAGAGCTAGCAGGGTATATGACCTTGTAGAGGATGATCTGCCCATGTCTGTGGCTATCCCCTTCTCTTACCGGCCTTAGATGATATCTGTAAAGCTGCTACAGGATACCAGCATCTGTTCCAGCAGTTCCCAAAAAAACACTCATAGAAAATATAAAGTCTTCTCGGATATGACAGATCTTTTTTCTCATTTCAGTGTTGACCCAGTTCTGGTCTCCCAGTTGCATGTCCTTGTCTTCTTCTAATCCAATGCACCGGAAAAAAAGGGAACATTTTTCAATCTTCAGGGCAAACGGATGTCTCTTTCATGTAATGTAGTCTTTTGAATATTAAATTATATACGTGAAATTTATTTTACAGTGTGCAGAGTAAAGGTCTTATATGAATGAAAGTGTTTCTAATTTGACTTAAGCTTCAGAACATGAACATGAGAGGTGTGCAGGAATGTGCAGTTACAGTCTCAAGAAATACTACTACTTCTGTTGTTTAAGATGGTATGCTTGATTACGTAATCAGAACTTCTCTAATGATTTAAAAGACAAAATCTGAATGCACCTTTAAGTTCTGAATTGGTGTTTGGGCCCTCTGTTACACAGATTATCAAACACAAGGATGATAGAGGCAAATTAATTTGTGGGATATCTAGGATGTTTCATGTACCCAAGTTCTCTCCAAACAAGGCATCTTCCTTCAAAGGGTAGAACAAACAAAAATCACAGCCCAACATAAGTCAGGGATCCAAAAGGAAATGACTGGAGGATAATTATTTGAAACCAAATAAAAGGAGTTCCTTTCCAAAAAGAATTAATCCTCTGCAAAGGAATGACTATGCCATGTTACACAGCATCACTACCCACACTTCTACCCTTCCTTCTGCCCCCCCCCCCCCCAGACTGTCTCTCAACCCTGCAGCCTGGCCACAAAAAGTCTCAGACAAATGGGTTCTAGGAATAATTCAGAGAGGATACACTTGGCATTGGCTAGAAAATCCTCCATTTTCAGGGGAATTCTCCCACTCCCACCAGACCAGACAGAGCTGTTTCCTCTGGTTCCCCATTGTGTAGTAGAAGCAGGGGTTACAGACCCAGTTCCTGTGATGCACAAAGGCAAAGGATTTTACTCCAGAATCTTTTTGGTACTGAAGAGGAAGGACTCCTGGAGAGCCATCCGAGATTTGCCCTTTCTAAATACCTTTGTAAAGTTCCAAAACTCAAAGTGCTCACCTTACAGTCAGTCCTAGCATTGGTTCCAGACCACTGTTTCATGATGACTCTAGATCTCAAGGGCACTTATATTCCTGTTGCTCCCAATTTTAGGAAATTTTAGAGATTTCTGTGTCTGGCTTACATTATCAGTTTTCTGCAATACCCTTTAGCTATCTACTGCACCTCGAGAAGTTACAAAGTGTCTGGCCCCAGTGGTTGCCTATTGCAGAACCATAGCCACTGACATTTTTCCTTATTTAGATGACTTGGGGATTTGTGCAAATTCTGTATCTAGGTACTTGGAGTCCCTCCTGGGTTTCAAACTGAACTTTCAAAAGTCCTTCCTTATACCCTCTCAACAAATTGTTTTTCTGGAGTGTTGGATAGACATAGTGAAAAGGATGGCCTTCCTGTCAGAAGACAAAGTTCTGACTTATTGGGGCATTTTCTTGGATTTCTGTCTTCTATACATGGCCACAGCAAGAGAGCTCCTGAAAATTCTAAGCCTCATGGCATCAGTGAACCTCATGATACCACTAGCCAGACTGAACATGAGAAAAATTTGATGGCACTTGAAGAATTGTTGTACACAGCACCTTCATTCCTTGGATTTCCAGGCACCAGTCCTGGGATTTGTGAAATAGGAACTGCAGTGGTGGAAGTACTGACTGTCTCTAAATCCAGGACTTCCTTTCTCTCTTCAGTCCCCAGTCCAATCTGTCCAGATGGACTTGTCAGATTTTGCATGTGGAGCAGTGTCTATGGGAGTTGAAATGGAAGGTTTGAGGGGTCATCAGGATATGACAAAGCACATAATCATAAAAGAGATGGTGACAGTGATTCATGCCTTAAAAGTTCTTCACCACTTATAGTCTCTGGGTCCTCTTCTAGTGGTCACAGACAACACTACTGTGATGTGGTATCTCAACAAGCAAGGGGTACAAGTCCATATCCTCTTTGCTAGTTGACACTGATGACCCGGAAGGTGACTGTCCAGAATTGTCGTACTCTTCATGCCTTGTTCATTCTGTCATAGGGAAAACACAGCAACAGACAAGTTAAGCAAATCCTGGACAGACCCTAATGAGAGGAAGTGCCATGTAGAGGTCTTCCTGGACTTGGTTCAGATGTGGGGAAGACCTCATGTATATCTGTTTACCTTCTTTCAAAACAGCTGAAAAAAATCTGTTCAAGATATCCTTGCAGCTATGATAGGAACACAGATGTATCATTCCCATGGTTGGGAATGCTTCTGTATGCATTTCCCCCTTTCCAATGATTCCAAGGTGCTGCTAAAAATTAGAAAGAATTACCAAAGATCATTGTGGTAATGCCCTTTTGACCTAGTAAAAGTTGGTTCTCCCTTTTAATGGAATTGGCCAAGGGCAATTGCCACAAGCTTCCTTACGGACTGATTCTGCTCACACAGCATTGGTGTGAATGGTACATATCATTACAGAGCAATTGCAACCCACAGCTTGTATGATTCTATTCTGATACCTTTTTGGCACTTGTTCCATAAGGATGTGCAGCAGGTATAAAGGGAAAGAAAACCTGTAACAAGATAACCATACATTTACAAATGGAAGAGTTTTTCTAGGTGAAGCCTAGCTAATAAAGGCAGTCCCAAAAGGTATCAACCCCTCTAGTTTTGAAATATTTGTAAGAGCTGCTTAGAGATGGCTTGTTATATGCTTCTATCAACGTGCATGTTGTGGCCATCTCAGTTTGTCTGCCCATGGATCTTTCTCTTTCATCTCTTTTCATGGTCAAACAGTTTATGAAAGGAGCATTTCACATGAGACCTCCTTGGAAGTCAATTCCTCCTCCTCCCCCCTGGAATTTCAACTTTGTTGTGAAAAATTTACATTACCTCCTTTTGAACCAGCCTCTCAGGCTGATTTGTGGTTCATTACTTGTAAGACTTGTTTACTCATTGCTTTGACATCCACAAGGTGAGTTTCTGAGCCGCAAGCTGTCATGGTGGGAAAACATTATCTGATTTTTCACAAGGACAGGGTTGTGTAACATACTAATCCATCATTCATGCCTAAAATTGTTTATGAATTTGCCATGAATCAATCCATCAGTTTCCTAGTGTTCTATATCAATGATCCAAAAACAAAGGAGGAAGAACTTCTATATAACTTGGATGTGCACTGGTAGCTTAGGTACTACCTTAACAGAACAAAGTCCTTTAGGAAAGCTGAATAGCTATTTGTCTCCTACACAGGGGTTAAGAAAGGTCAGCTAAGCAAACTATTGCATGATGGTGTCATCTGCTATTGTTTTCTGTTACTACCACCATAGTAAATCTCTTCCAGGCAAGGTTATGGCTCGGTTGACTAGGGCCTTATCCTTATCAATGGCATATTGGAAAGGGGTGGACTCTAGAAGCATTCTTGAGGTAGCAACCTGGTCATCTGTTCATACCTTCAGAAAGGACTACAAACTGGATTCCTTTTGAAAGTTCAAAGCAGGCTTTGCTTGGATCATTCTCCAGGGGCTTCCAGATCCTTATCCTTCCACCTCGTAGGTAGGGTTAGCTTTGGTAATCTACCCAAAATGCTACTGTAGCAGTGGGAATGATGAACATAGTAAGTTGCATTCAGATTCCTCACTGTCTCAGTGGCACATCTGTCCACCATCCCCCAGACCGTGCATAGTGGAGGTGGATTTCAACTCTTTGGTTTGGCTGTTGTTGGATTTGTTTGTTATATGGTACTGTGACTGGCTGAAAATGTATTCTTGCTACATGTTTTTGGCTTCAGGTGCTTCTGCTCCTTCTTTGTGGAAGCGAAAAAGCCTGAACACTCACTTCCTGTGACAGCTAAAGGCTCCCACCTCAGGATATGCTCATCCAATTAGCTGTCACAGGAAGAAAGAGGGTGGGGAGTCTGAGCTTTAGAAAACTGGTTAGTACTGGGTTACTTTGGCAGATAACCCCAAAATGCCATTGAGGCAGTAAGAAATGCTCACATCTGTTGTTTCAGGTAAGTAGAACTTATACAACAGTACTTTCTTTGCATTTAAGGGAATTTGGTGTTAAATTTTATTGTGAAATGTATTATAGGGGAGAAGCAGCAGTTCTGATTTATAAATTAATTTTCAGCAAGAAAGGCATAGGTAATTAGGTTTCCTGTATAATCTGTTTAAGATGGTGGGCCACAATGAATGCCTAATATTTTTATTTTATTTTGTTTGATCCCTATTTATTTAACATTTGTTTACTGTGAAAGTCCAACTAGAACAGAGCCAATTTTCAGTGGATGCTGTGATAAACCGAGATGCTGCCAGCCCAGCTAGCTGGAATTTTGTAAATAATTATATGTCACTTGAAAATATTAATATGATTTATATAGAAATGTGACTCTGCTAGCCCAGCTAGATAGAAGTTTGTAAATAAATCTATGTCATTTGTGAATAGTAATATGATTTGTATACTTGCCTTAAAAATGTAAGAAAACTATGTTCTGTACTGAGCTTCAAGATTGTAACCACAGTGCACCCTGCTGGAAAAGAGCAGAAATGTGTATAAACTCTATTCCTATGTAAATGTATGTTTCATAGTAGAAATTGGGATATATATAGAGTTATCTTGCAAAACTCTAAGAAAATAAGTTGATAAGTAAAGAGTGTTATGATGTGTTATAAAGTTAGTTTATCTCAGCTAAGAGACAGGATGTCTAGGCAAGGGGCTTCTTTCTACTGTCTGGAAACAGAGGTAATTTCAGGTTTCCAAGGTAATTGTTTTACGACTTTCAGTTTCAGGCAAGTTTACAAGAGAGAATTGTCAGCTTCTGAGAGGTAAGTATTTTTAACAGAGACATGTTAAAAATTTAAGTTCCTCCTAGACTGGGAAACTTAGGCAGAGGTGACAAGAATGATGTAATCTGAAATGATTCAGCAGTAATGTGTATTATTAACTTAAGAACTATCTCAGAGAGAAAGTCAGGGCATTTTGTATCTTGTTCTGGACCTATAAACATCTCACCAGCACTTGCGTTGCTCTGTAAGTAAACCAGAATAGAATATAACCATTGTGTTTTGGGAATAAGTCAGCCACTGACAGCCCCAATAAGAGTAACTTCTGTACTGTGCCTAAAACTAAAACCACATTGATTTGGATTGAAGATCATGAACTGTCAGATGGGAGTACATATATCTGTGCACCACTTTTTCAATGGCCTTACTCAGAAAAGGAACGTTAGAGACAGGTCGATAAGTATCCAGGCTATATGGACTGCAAGACAGCTTTATGACTGTGTCTTTTAAACTAGATGGAATCCACCTGTCTCAGAGAAGAAGGAAAATAAATGACACTATATCTATGCAAGATTTTACTAACTTGGTTGGGTCCGGATCCGGACTGCAGTGAACTGTATGCAGACTTTCTCAGAGCCAACATACTTGAAATCAACCCAGCCCAATTAAGGCAGATTTATAATAGCATCAACAAGCAAATGTATAACTTTTTCCTCTCTGGCTATTTCAATTTAATGCTGCCCTCATTACTGTGATTTTTAAGTTTACCCTTTAGAAATCTCTAGTCTCATTTTTCAGGTATAACTGATTAATTACGTAGAGAGGGACTCACCCTTGAAGATGTGCCCCATTTTCTTAACCCCTGCACTCCCACTTGTCTCTGCACCAACTGCAAAAGTGGTGACTAAAGCTTCAGATCATCACATGCATTAAAATTTCTTTCCTTACTTTTTGCCTCTTTTGAAACATGCAGTGTGTTATTTTCTCTTTATACTGTATGGAAGGCTGAAAACAAATATTTTCCAGTCACTGACAGCACTAATGTTGTGCATCAGAGCTGTAAATACAGCAACATGGGTGGGTGGGGGGTCTGCTTTTAAAAACTGCCATTAGAGTCGCAGTGATATCATGCAGAAATACGGTTTGAAAGTTTAAATACAGGCTTGTCATTGTGGTTCATGTGAGTTCAGCTTTTCAGCGCTATATTCACTCTATAATTTCTAATACAAGCTTTTCCTGAATAAATGCTGACTCAAATGCAGGCTTCAATGCACTGCAAAACACATTTGAGCTAATTTTGTTAGAGCCTTTAGTATTCTTACTTTACCCTGCTGTGGACTGTCACTCATGGGAAACTGAGCAGAAGAAAAGAAAAACAGCATGTGTGGCTTGAAATGCAGTCATTTTAGTCCCAGGCTATAGACTTTTCCATTACATTGCAAGGCCAGAGCATCCAAGCAACTTATTATTTTTGCTTTTGTGGTCAGTGACTTTGGAGGTAGCTTTATGTATATTAGTTGTCCATCCTAAGATCAGTTCTGCCTCACTTTGGGTTATGGTGTTAGCTATTTATATATTTATTGAACTTATTTAGCATTTGTTTACTGGAAAAAGTCTGCCTGGGGATCGGTACCCCTTTTTAGCGGAGACCCAGGGAGAAAAGCTCCCAAAATGAACTTAGACATGTTGTGAGAAAACAAATTATAATATAGCAGAAGACTTAGAAAGATTTAACAATGAATTTACAAACAGTCTGAGAAAGAAGCATAGGAACTTAGCCTTGTCAGTAAGTTTACAGTTGACAACTACACTATGATGTTTAACAGTAGAAGTATAAGTAAATTATTGGAGGAATACAACAGATGTGACAAAGATCTTACTAAAGAACTATATCCGTCATTCCAATACAGGATATAAAGGTTAAATATTCAGGTTTGCTATGAGTTCAGCTAATACATCTATTCAAGTATTCCAAAAGGAATTTGCTGACATGTGGTGCAGATATTGAAGGGTAAAGACTATGTCTTATCATGATGAAGGGGTGGAGGGCAGAGAAATGGGTACAGTTTTCATGTAGCTGGACATGGACATAGCCATTTCTGTGTAAAATTTTTTTTTTAGGTCTGCTTTGACAGTTGTTAGGTTGTTAATTTGTCTTAATTGGTGGGAAAGGCTGTTCCATTTCTTTGAAATGGAGCTAGAGTAGAAGGAGTCACCTGCTTTGTTCTTTGATTTGGATATGCCTAGTAAGGCTTTGTTGGTGGAAGAAAGAAGTCAGTTAGAGAAGTATTGTTGTATGATTTGGTATAAGTCTGGGTGCTTGGTGAGTATACCAGTTTATGGGTAGTTATTAAGTGAGCATGTGTGAGTGTATGTTGGCGTTCTGGCCATTGCAGTTCTTTAATTGTAGTGCAGTGGTGGGGACTGTAAGGTTGACTAGTAGCAGACTTAACGATTTGTTGTAATACTGCTTGAGTTTAGTGGACTGAGGGGAGTGTAGGTTAGTGAACTGGGGGAGAGCATTGAGTAGGATAAGGAGTATATAACTTCTAGCAATATTTACCCTTTCTGGGTCTAAGAAGTATGGTTTGATTTTCTACAAAGCAACAAATGCCTGGTGTGTTTTACGTGTTGATAGATGAATGTGTTAGTTGAATCTTAGGTGTTTGTCTATTGTGACACCTAGGAACTTGGTGTAGGGCACTAGTTTCATTTTGGTGTTTCGGGGAACAGTTACTTTTGGAGGGAGAAGTGGTAACATTTTTAAATCTCCTTGCAATCTGCTGTATTAAACTGACACTTCATTTTTTTCACAGGTTACCTTGACACCCCCCCTACCATGACAGGCCTCAAAGGAAAAAAACTAAGGGTAATGCTGCTCAATGCCAGAAGTCTAAATCTCAAAATGCACGCACTCGAGGCCCTTCTCAGTATGGAGAACATCGATGTCTGTGCTGTGACAGAAACCTGGTTCAAGGCTCCTGAGAGCACCCCAGCGCTATCAGGTTTTACCTCATATCATGCGTTCCGGCCCCAAAATCTGGACAATACCAAGAAAGGAGGGGGGGGTATCCATATTCATCAAGGACACCCACACCTCAAGACTGGTGGCAACGCACGATGCATCGGAGACCATCCAGGTGCAATTAACCATAGGCAAGACTGCTCTGCAAATTGTAGCATGTTACAGGCCACCCTCACAAACTCAGGAACCTCACATGGCCTTCCTGAAAACACTAGAGGGGATAAATGTATCACCAAACACCATCATACTAGGTGACTTCAATTACCCTAATATAGACTGGGAACACTACTCAAGCCCAAACACCCTAGCCCAAAAGTTCCTGGAATTCATAAACTCAAATGCCATGGAACAACTAGTCACCATCCCCACAAGAGGAGATAACATACTTGATCTCATCATCACGAACATGGGAGCACAATGTTCAACACCGGAGGTGTACCCCTCACTGGTGAGATCAGACCACAAACTAATCTCGCTGGAGGTCCTCATCCCACCCCACCTGAAATAAAAAGACCACAGTAAAGAACTTCTCAAAAGCCGACTTCACACTTCTAAAGACTAGTGTGGTCTCCTTTAAGGCCCCGAGCCGGCAGAAAACAGTACTCAAGCCGCTGAATCACTTACAAATGCCTTCTACCAGCACCTGCAGGACTGCATGGATAAGGCAATCCCAAGCAAAACAAAGACTCTTTGTACCAAAGGCAAGCGTCCAGTCTGGTGGACCCCAGCCATAAACAAACTCTACAACAAAAGGAGGAAGCTACTACAAGATAGAGCAAAATCCTTAAAAGGTAAGACACCCTTGATCACTATAAGTAAAAACTAAGAGCTCTCATAAAATCATCCAAAGCAAATTTCGAGAGAAAAATAGCTAAAGACTCAAAAGACAATCATAAGGCCTTCTTTAGCTATGTTAGAAACCTGGGAGGAAACTCCCAGATATGCTCAGAGCTAGTTCAAAATGATGTGAAGATTACTGATCCTACAGACATTGCCAACATACTGGCTGACAGGTTCAGTGCAAACTTCTCCCCTCCCCCAAAAGGAGAGATATCTATACCAAACGATTGCAGCCCCCAAACATCTCCAGCGCCCAAGTGAGAACTGCTCTCTCCAAAGCAAAAACACAGCATCCATGGGACCTGATGGTGTCCCCGGCTGTGTGCTCCATGAACTCAATGAGGAATTAAACCCACAGCTAGGACAGCTGTTTAATCAAAGTCTTACCTCTGGATACGTACCAGGGAGTGGCGCACTGCAACTGTGGTACCACTTCACAAAGGCGGTGCCTCCACCGACCCTGGAAATTACCGGCCCATTAGCTTGACAAGCCTTATCTGCAAAGCCATGGAGAGGATCATAATGGACCTCATAAATAAAGACATAGGGAATTTGCAGACTTTGGATCCAACCCAGTTTGGCTTTGTCAAAGGCAGATCATGCCTTTTAAACTTGGTTGACTTTTTCGAAACAGTCACCAAAGCCATTGATGAGGGAAAGGCAGTCCATACAGCCTACCTCGATCTGGCTAAGGCCTTCGATACAATACCCCATTCGGGTATCATTGAAAAACTCATCAGCTTAAATGTCAACCCATACATCACAAGATGGGTTGCAAACTGGCTGAGTGACAGAACCCACAGGGTCAGAGCTGCTGGCGCCATGTCAGACTCAAAGCCTGTCACAAGTGGTGTCCCACAGGGCTCAGTCCTGGGCCCACTCTTGTTTGGCATCTACTTTTCCAGTACAAGCAAACACAGGAGGGTTATGGCTGACAAAGTTTGCAGATGACTGCAAACTGGGCGCCATAGTAGAAAACACATCTGACACAGATATCCTTCAGAAGGGTCTCACAGAAGCGGATAACTGGTGCCAGAGCCACGGCCTAAAGTTAAATGCCAAAAATGCATAGTCATACCCTTCGGGAAAAACAAGGTTACCCCTAGCTACCAAATAGGTGGCAATCCACTGAGCACAGAAGAAGTTATCAGGGACCTGGGGACCCAGGTTGATAGTAGTCTGTCATTCGACACCCATGTAGCTAAAGTAGTTAGGAAGACCTTCTACATTGCCCACCTTATCATGAAGGGATTCTCATCTAGATCAAGGGAGGTCATAGTCTCCCTTTACTCATCACTCATCAGACCAATGATTGAGTACAATGCCCCATTCGGAATGTATCTGACCCGACACTTGCAGCAGCTGGAGAGGCCACAAAAGTTCCTCACCAAAAGGATAAAGGGTCTCAAAAATCTGTCCTATGCTGCCCGACTGAAAGAACTCCAGCTCTATTCAGTCGCTTACCACTTGCTCAGAGGTGACCTTTGCCTAACATACAAGGCCATGTCAAACCCAGATTTGATGAATATGCTTCACCTCAAAAAATCTAGATCCATCAGAGCCACAAGGGCACGGGAGAATTAAACCTTGACACGGCTATTAATAGGACGTGCTGGAGGGATAGATTCATCACCCAAAGACTCCCTATGCTGTGGAACAAAATCCCGGTACATGTGAGGCAGAGCACCTCGCTGGCCTTGTTCAAGAGAAATCTTGACCAATGGATGGGAGATCGCAGATATACCCCAGGGATTACCTCAGTGTCACTGCTCGACAGAGGCACAGAAAAATAATGGGTATAGTTCCCCATACTAAAGGGGTGGCGTAAGCCACAAAACGATGGGCTAGGCTTGTAAATGCCCTCGGGCAGATAGCCTAGTATGAACCTATGAACCTATGAACCTATAAACATCTATACCTCTCAGCTGTACAGATTTTTGCAGAATGCCTAGATTTTGTCTCATATTTTTAGAAGTTTTTCAAGAAACAAAGGACAGCATGGAAGCTGGAAACCACTGAAGTACACTTTATTTTGCGCCTTCGTCTCCCAGTACACAAGACTTCATCAGAATAAATGAATAAACTAGCAACCACTTTATATATACAAGCAGCACAACTTGATTGGATGTCAAATTAATACTTAAAAGCTTGTAGTTAAAACAACAATAGTTAAAGAACCCTTATACAATTCCGTGTAATTTTTGGCCCCTCTTAGTTTTAAGCAACTGAAACTTCAAATATTTTTTCAAACACTGAAGTAACTGGTAGGAGTGGGGGAGCTGAAAGAACTCAGCTTCTTACTTCTCTAAGGATGGCATAAATTACCTAGATATAAGCTTATTCAAGGACAGAGTCAGAGGTATTATTAGCTCAAATATTTACAGGAAACCAATTTATCCTAATACTCTATTACATTTCAACAGTTGTTATCCTCAATACCAGAAAAAAATCACTGGTAAAAGGGCAGTATGTCCGCTTGGCCAGAATGGTTTCTGATGAAATAGAATTCCAGGTACAATGTGGGATATTGAAAGATATGTTTCTACAAAGGGGTTATCCAAATTTTTTTCTTGATAATATTTTTCAAAAAGTTGTGCACAAGAAACAAATTGGTTATTTTACCCCCATTTTGGGTACTATGGGGAATATTAGATCCCCTCATCAGAACTTAATGGTTGATGGTAACTTTAATAGGACCTTAGTGCTGACATTCAACAAGGATTTCTATGATATCAGGGCTATTATTGAGAAAATTGGTATATGTTTATGATCGATCCTGACTATATTAAAGTGGTTGGGGAAGCACCAAGGATAGTATACCAAAAGGACACCTGTATAAAAAATATGGTAGAAAAAGATAGGGTCACTGAATATGGAGGTAGGATGGTTAAGTGTGGGACTTGCACACAATGTCAATACATCTTAGAGACAGAATCTGTGATGCTGCACCATTATGTTTTAATTCAATTGAAGAAGAAATATTGTTGTTATTTTAAAGGGGTGGTATATGTGGCAATTTGTCAGCAATGCCCATCATTTTATGTAGGTAAAACTATTAGGCATCTTCAGACCAGAATCTACCAGCACAATTACAGTATTAAAAAGCAAGATGGTAACAGCGCTTTAGCTAGACGTTTAGCAGTATGTGATCAGCATTTGTTTAAATTTGTAGCTATTGATCATGTTGATCTTGGTGAGAGGGGAGGGTCTTTGAATGAGTTTTTAGAACTAAAAGGGCTACAATGGCAGCTTAGATTAAATGCTGTGGTGCCCCCAGGACTCAATGACCAATGTTCTATTCACAGTATTTTAAAGTTAAAAGCAAGTTCAGAATATATATATATATATATATATATATATATATATATATATATATATATATATATATATATATAGATACACGGTTCCCCTTCAAAACATCTAAAACCCATAACATCTAAAATCAAAACATCGAGACCATAACATCTAAAACCCATCGAATTTCATAACATCTAAAATGTATAATATGAAATAGTGTATCATCAAACGTGTAAATGTTATAGTTTAATCTGTTAATCTTGTGTTATCACTATGAGATGTTGTAGTTTTTATTTCTATAGTTATTATTTATATAATGTAGGAATTTCTACTATTTATATAGTGTTTATTTTGCCACTCTGTATGTCTTTTTTAGGCCATACAGGTAAGAAATGTAGACATTATGTCTACATTCTTTATGGTGATTGTGATACAGTGGGATTAGGAAATTAACTTTTTCCCACTGTAGTGCGGTCTCGGAGTTGGTATATTTTAATTTATGGGGGATGTGGGAGGCTTGCCCCCCTGCAGAAAAGTAGTAAAAAGTGTGTTTGTTAGTTTGGTGTCATTATATGTGGAAGAATGTTATTTTTGGGTCTATATTACATCGTCAAACTCACAGGTGTTCAAACGATGTAATATTGAACTGTAAAGTTTGAAACTCAAAAAGTATGAAAACAGAGAACAGCAATTTTTTTTTTCCCAGGAAAAAAAATCGCTGTTCCGGTACAAAAAAAAAAAGAACACGTACACTTTAAACTAAACTAAACTAATGTGGGGGGCTTTGCCCCCACCCCCCCCAGTGTGGGGGCTGTGCTGCCACACCTCCCCTACTTAAATATACCAACTCCGAGATCGCACCAGAGTGGAGAAAATAGCAAAGCTGCAAAAATGGCCCATCGATTTTTTTTCCCTGGGAAAAAAAATAGGTATTCCGTGGCTTCGCTATTTCCGTGTTTCGAACATTTGGGTTCGATATTATAACGTTCGGACTCCTGTGAGTTCAACATTGTAATATAGACCCATTATTTTCATGTGATTTGTAGTGTTCGATGTTGTGATGCACATTTTAGATGTTATGAAATTCAATGTTGTGGGTTTTAGATGTTATGGTTTTGATGTTATGATTTTAGATGTTATGAGTTTTAGATGTTTTGAAGGGGAACCATATATATATATATATATATATATATATATATATATATATATATATAATGGTTTATTGGGGGTTTGCATGTTTACTTGTGAACGGAATTGTATAAGGGTTCTTTAACTATTGTTGTTATAACTACAAGCTTTTAAGTGTTAATTTGACATCCAATCAGGTTGTGCTGTTTGTCTATATAAGGCGGTTGCTAGTTTATTCATTTATTCTGATGAAGTCTCGTACTGGGAGATGAAAGCGCTAAATGTCACGCTCCAACATAAACCCCTCTCCACCCCATATCTTTCTACCCTGCACTGAAATCATTACCATTTACCAAGTCTTTTGCTTCATCTCAACCTAAAACAGTCTCACCCTACCAGGGACTGATTTTCTCTCTATTATCTAATGTACTATACTTTCCATAATCCAATTTTCTTGTACTCTCTCCATGCAAAATGATTCACCTAACCTGCAAAGGGCTAGTAGCTACTTGTTTAATGTCTACTTACAAAGAGCTTATTTGACAAATGTTCAGTTTACCCAAGCACCAAAAGGGCTAATAGCCTTCTGTTTAAATGTTAACTCACTAAAAGTTTATTACATAATGTTTTGTATTTCTGTAAATGTTTTAATTGTTCTGTACAAATCTTTGTTATTCTTTTGTAACATGTAATATGTAACTTGCAATATTTGGACCTTTTCTTCCCAGGCCTCCACTGAAAGCAGGCTTTTTATGGCCCAGTGGACTTCCTCGGTCATCAAACTTAAATAAATAAATAAATAAAGTGTACTTAGTGGTTTCCAGCTTCCGTGCTGTCTTTTGTTTCTTGTTCAAGTTTTGTTTGCTTCTGTGGATTTTTAATAGTTCATTTTTCATAAAATTGTGGTTTTCTGGCAAGCCATTAAAGATTAAAGTCAGAAAATAATGACAGACATTTGAGTTTCAGACTTCATACTCTAGAAAATTCATGCTAATGCAAAACCTGCTATGCTATCAACTTTGTAAGTTTGTAAGAACAATATTTAAAAATTGTCCCTATTTTTGGGCCTTTGTCCCCCCATTATTTGTAGCTTTGTCGAGATTTCTTGCTCTAAAAGGTATAGAGGTATGATCAAGTTCAGTGACTGAGCAGTCACACCAAGAAGTGTTATCAGTATTTTTACTGCACTACTACATAATGGATGCTTTCTTATGTACTACCAACTGTGTAGATAATTAATGTCAGATCAGTGGCCAGTTTACTGCTGCACAGACAGGGTACCTGTGCCACTTACAACCCAGGTACAACTAGCAAGTCAGATGCCAGGGTAATATGTGTGGGGGTGGGCAAGCTTAGTTAACTGAGTGCTATATGTTTTTTTCTTGTCACAACCATAGACTGCCTGGCTGGCTCCTTGTAACAATTATTCAGTTTAATTTGGATAAGCAGAATTCCAAACAAATGAAAAAAAACACTACATTAACGTTTCTGCACCCCCACAGCCCTCCCTACCCCCTCCTACTTTAATATTCTCCCTCCGAGACTGCACTACAGTGGAGAAATGGGAATTTTCCCTTATCCGCACTGTAGTATGGCCTCAGCAACAGGCATACTTACGCAAAATTGCTTCTTCGGTGAAAAGCACTTTCGCGTAAGTATGCTCGCCCTAAATGGATTCGGAGGTTTGATCTTTCGAGCAAACATCCTAGATCCATATATATATATATATATATATATATATATATATATATATATATATGGGTGGACTCACTTTGGATAAAAGAACAGTGTTCGTCATCTGTCTCGTCGACAACATATGGTTGATTAAGCAGATGTTTGACAGGTGTGTGAAATCACACAATTCTTGGGGTTGGGTAATATGCCCTTTCCCCGATATTGTGCTATCTCTGAGTTAATATATATAATTAGTGGGGAGTATGGGAGGCTTGCCCCCTGGAAAAAAATTATGTTTGTTTGTTTTTATTTTTAGTTTGAATTGTATATTCCTAGGTTCTTTCTTGGTGCATTCATAGTAGCATGTCAATGTTCAGTTTGTCAACCTTTTGCAGTCGATGTTTAGGAGGTCAATGTATGGGTTACTGTACTATAGTAAGTATATCCATATATGTATGTGTGTGATGTGTGTGTGTGTGTGTGTGTGTGTGTGTGTGTGTGTGTGTGTGTGTGTGTGTGCGTGTGCGCATGTGTATATATATATATATATATATATATATATATATATATATATATATATATATGGATCTACCTGAAAAGACTGAAAGCACACAACATCAACAATGACATGGCCGACACCATATCACCGACAACCAAAATTTCGACAACGGAATAAAACCATACAAAATTAACATAAAATTCCCTTTCAACTTCTCCGCCCCCACACCCCCCGTAACTTTAATATACCAACTCCAAGATCGCACTACAGTGCAGGAATGGAAATCTTTCCATTCCGTACTATAGTGAGATGCCAGCATGTAGAAATATGCACTTTTTCCCAATGTAGTGCAATCCTGGACTTGGTATATATTGTTGGGGGGTGAGGGCACAGACCCCCACATTGGGGGTGTGAGGTGTGTAGCCCCCCAGCTGGAAGGCTGTTATATTGGCCGGTGTGTTTGCATTTGGTGTTGGACAAGTGAATACTTGTCCTGGGTAACTTCAGCCATTCGTGATCATAGGATCATAGGAGGTTACTAGCCTATTGGCCCTGAGGCCCTTATAAGCCTAGCCAAGAGTTTAGCCCATGTTTAACAAAAAACTTTTCACCAAAAACGAAAATAGCAGCCCAAACTGGATTTTAAATGTCTTTACTTCAATTCTGGTACCTCGGCCTTCGCCTTTTAATGGAATAACTTACAATGTGAAAAAACAGTTTATATACATCACCCTTCATGAAATTAATTAGCAACAATTAAACAATTAACCATTTTTTTCATCCATTCAAAAATGTAAAGTCATATCAAACTCCACTTTAACATTACATTCACATTTTATAACAATTAATAATCAATACCTTAATACATATCATTGACAAACTACCCATCTTACTACATTTCTAAATTCATTCCTTTTGGATACAAAGTATTGAAATTAATAATAAAATTTGATTCCATATTTAATAATCTTTTTTGAAAGCCATGATCTACCCCCCCTACCCCATAGGGTTTAGCCAGAACACTAAATATCAAATCTGTACTTATACCCCCATGCTGTGGGTTTATTTTACCCAGAACTGGTAAACATAGACACAAATTTACTGTTGGTGAATATGACAAAGTAGATGTACATACAGTTTGTAGTGACAAATTTAATGATTGTCGTACTAGCGTGGATTTAAATGTTATTAATTTGTCGGACCTAACAGTCACTAGTAATATGAAAAGTGTCTTATGCAAAGGAACTAAATTTGTACCAACACATATTCCTTCTCTAGCGGAGGTACTGTTAGAGATTAAGGAATTTTGTAGGAAGTTATATTTAAAAGTTTTCTTTTCTAACAAGTATGACAAGGCAGTCTCTCCTGTTAATATAATGAATGATGATTCTGTGTTGGATAGTTCTCTGATGGATTTGTCCTTACATGAAAATGAAATGATAGATATTTATGGGGGTTTGGAAGGGCGTTCTAACTCTTTTTCAGGTTATGAATATAACACAGGGTATGGAAAGTTTGACATTCCTAAAGTACCATATATCAGTGAATTCATTCCCCCAAAAATGAATAATAGCATTAACACTTTTGAGAGGGTTTTAATTAAGCAGATTAATAAGGAATATGTCTTGTTTAAAAAACAACCTAGAGTGTATAATTTATCTAAGGAAGAATGGCAAGCTTTATGTGAAATTAGAAAACATAGTGATGAGCATGTTTTCTTAGAATCTGATAAGTGTGGAAATTGGGTTATATTAACGAAGGAAAAATATAACTCTTTAGTGTCAGATTTATTGTCTGACAGCAACATTTATATGTATCTTCCTATAAACCCTAGAGTAGAATTTAACAATACTCTTCATGACCTTTTGGAAAGGGGTGAACGACTTGGTTTTTTTACAACAGGGGATGTTAAAAAATTGTTCATAAAAAATCCAAAAGATGCTAGATTTTTTATTATACCAAAAATACATAAGGATTTAAGGAATCCTCCAGGGGCGTCCAATTGTTTCAGGGAGAGGTTCCTTTTTACAAAATGTTGGTATATTTTTGGATTCAGTATTAAAACATCATTTGCAAAGAATTCCCTCACATGTTAAGAATACTAGAGAGGTCTGTGATTGTTTTAAAGGAATGACTTGGCAGGATAATTTCTACTGGGCCAGTGTGGATGTAAAATCTTTATACACTTGTATTAGTATCAAGTGGGGTCTGGAAGCAGTAAATAAACTTTTGGGAGAAGGACCTAGGACCTCGTTTATTATATGTCTTTTAGAATTTTGCCTTACACATAACTACTTTGAATTTGATAAAAAATATTTTTTTGCAAAAGGAAGGCACTGCGATGGGTGCCAGCTTTGCTCCCTCTTATGCTATTATTTTTATGGGATATTTCGAGAATTTATTTGTGTATTCTAATAGTTTCTATCAGAATAATGTGGTCGCATATAAAAGATTTATTGATGACCTTTTGTTTCTATGCAAGGGGGATCCTACAGAATTTAATGAATTTATTTCCAGTCTAAGGTTAAATCCATGTGGTTTAGATTTTACTTTTAATTTGGGTGAAAGAACTATTCAGTTTCTAGATGTGGAATTTTATGTGGGGTCAGATGGGAAGATACAGCATAAACCCTATCATAAAATTACTGCAATAAATAATTTTTTACATGCATCTAGTATGCATAGTGTTCATTTAATTGATTCTTTACCATTTGGGGAATTTAAACGAATAGCTGGGAATATTTCAGAGAAAAAGAATGTTAAAGTGGAGTTTGATTTATTTTGTGAAAAATTAAAAAATAGAGGACACCCTTGGGAAAGTATTAAGTTACACAGAGGCAAAGTGGAAAGAGAACTGGGTTTGGTTCCTTGTGGGTCTCAATTTAAAAAGTTTGATACTATGGGTAGAAAAAGCAGTGAAGCGATATATTATGATAGAACAAAATTTAGTGAAAAAAATAAAATGTTTTTTGTTAATAGGTTTTCAGCTTTTTCTCCCATTCTAAGAAAAGTGGTGTTGGATATGTGGCCCATTATTACTAATGATGATACTTTGAAAACAATAATTCCTAATAATTTAGTTTTTTCATATGGAAGATTCAGTAATTTGAAGGAATTAGTCAGACACAAAGGCAAAAGAGAGAAGGTGATCAATGCAGGTGCTCATGCATGTGGTAGGTGTAAGGTATGTAATAAGATTAAAAATTTAGATGGTACTAGAATCAATGGCATTTTGTATAATGCCATTGATCATTTTGATTGCAATTCTTTTGGGGTTATTTATATTTTAGGATGTAATTGTGAGGAAAAGAAATGGTATATAGGACAAACTAAACGTAGGGTAAAATTAAGAATAATGGAACATCTAGGAGACATTAGGAATGGGAGGCTTGATAGTCCAGTGGCCAGTCATTTTCACCAACAGCATGGGGATATAAGTACAGATTTAATATTTAGTGTTCTGGCTAAACCCTATGGGGTAGGGGGGCAGATCATGGCTTTCAAAAAAGATTATTAAATATGGAATCAAATTTTATTATTAATTTCAATACTTTGTATCCAAAATGAATGAATTTAGAAATGTAGTAAGATGGGTAGTTTGTCAATGATATGTATTAAGGTATTGATTATTAATTGTTATAAAATGTGAATGTAATGTTAAAGTGGAGTTTGATATGACTTTACATTTTTGAATGGATGAAAAAAATGGTTAATTGTTTAATTGTTGCTAATTAATTTCATGAAGGGTGATGTATATAAACTGTTTTTTCACATTGTAAGTTATTCCATTAGAAGGCGAAGGCCGAGGTACCAGAATTGAAGTAAAGACATTTAAAATCCAGTTTGGGCTGCTATTTTTGTTTTTGGTGAAAAGTTTTTTTGTTTTACGAATTGTGTATGGTTACTTGTGTTTTTTGGTATTTAGCCCATGTTTAGACAAGTCAGCACCCAGAACCCCTGTCCAGCAGGTACACAGGTGGAATCCCAGGAGTGTATTTTCTGTTTTCCATCCAGTTATCCAGGTTGCACTTAAAAAGGGATAATGAGGTTCTCTGACGTGGAGAGGGAGTCTATTCTACAGATGGGGGAGTCTCTGGGATAGAAATCTGTCCCACAAACAAGTCATATTGATATCACAGACCAGGTTGAGGTCACACGTATGGATTGCTCGAGTGGAGCTTGACTTGTGGATATGCAGCAGTCCCATCAAAGCGGGGTCTGAGATTGCTTAGTTTGCCAGACAGAGGTCACCTCTGTGGAGTCTGTATGAAACTTTTAGCCTACCTGTGTAGGGTAGGTGTTTGAGGCCCTGGATTCTCCTTGTGAGGAACTTCTGTGGTCTCTGCAGCTGCTGTATGTGCTTTGCGAGATACATGCTGAAGGGGGCGTTGTACTTGGTCTTATAAGGGAAGAATACAGAGAGTTTATGACATCTTTGTCCCTGTATGAGATACCCTTACTTATGAGGTGGGCCATGTAGAAAGCTTTCTGTACAACGGAAGCAACATGGTGGTCAAAAGTCAGGTTACTATTAACCTGGCTGCCCAAATCCCTCACTACTGATTGTGTACTTAGGATGTTGTTATTAATGTGATAATATGTTGGGACCTCACTCTCTCCAAAGGGGATGATGATGCATTTTTCGGAATTCAGCTTGAGACTATGTTTCTGGCACCAGTCATTTGTTTGGGAGAGACCCTCTTAGAGGACGTCCACATCATTTTGGGGAAATGATGACTGCACCCAGCTTGCAGTCATCTGCAAACTTGGCCAGCCATATCCCACTGGTTTTGGCCTGCACCTCAGAGAAGTATATCCCAAATAACAGAGAACCCAAGACCTATCCCTGGGGTATGCCACTCATTAGGGGTCTACTGCTTGAGGTGGCTTCCCCTATTTTGATTAGGTGGGTTCTATCAGTGAGGCAGTTTGCTACCCATCTGGTAACATATGGATTGATGCCTAGTTGAGAGAGTTTATCTTCTATGCCTGACTGGGGAATAATGTTGAAGGCTTTGGCCATGTCAAGGTAGGCGGTGTGCACTGTCTTCCCCTTGTCCATGGCTTTGTTGACTGTCTCAAAGAAGTCGACCAGATTTAACAGACATGACCTCCCCTTGACAAAACCAAACTGTTTGGGGGTGAGTGTTTGGAGGTTGCCAATGTCCCTGTTAATGAGGTCCATGATAATCTGTTCCATGGCCTTACAGATCAGGCCAGTTAGACTGATGGGTCTATAATTTCCTGGATCAGTGGATGCTCCAATTTTGTGTAAAGGGATGACAGTGGTTGTCCTCCACTCATCTGGGACAAAGATGGTACTCAGGCTTTGGTTGAAGAGGGTGCCTAATGGTGCTGCAAGTTCATGCCTGAGTTTATGTAGGATGCAGCCTGGGATGTTATTGGGTCCCATGGAGGCTGTATTTTGTGCCTTTGAGAGGGCAGTGATGACCTGTTCCCTAGAGATAAGGGGTGGTGGGCAGGTACTGGGGATGTCCTGATTTACTGATGGGGGGGGGGGGCAGAGGGAGAAGTTTTCACTGAATCTGCCAGCCAGTAGATTGGCTATATCTACAGAATTTGTGTATGTGGTGTCTTGACCACCAGTTCTGAAGAGATCTGGGTGCTCCCTTTGAGATTGCAGACATATGTGAAGAAGGCCTTATGATTGTCTCTAGTAGATGTGGCCAATTTGGACTTGTAGTTGGCTTTAGAGGATTACACTAGTGCTCTTATGTGCTTGTCCTGGACAGCAATTTTTCCTTTTGTTATATAGTTTATTTATTTCAGATGTCCACCAGACAGGTTTAATCTTCCTTGTGGAGGATGATTTTGTCCTGTCAGGTATTCCTGATTCCATGCATCTATATAAATGCTTGTAAAGTACTTTGTTGTAGATTTGGACATTGGCCAGCTCCTACAGTGGGGGCTGTGAAGCTGTTTATACCATCCCTCAGGAGGTTGTAATCAGCTTTGGAGAAGTTTTTTGTTTGACCCTAGCTATAGGGGGGTCAGGAGAGCTGGTGACTTTGAACGTGACCGCTTTATGGTTGGATCTTACCAGGGAGGATTATATCATAGGGGTGCTGCAGTGGTTACTCATGTTGGTTAATACCAAGTCCAACATATTATCACCTCTTGTGGGGATATCTACTAGCTGTTCCAAGGCATTTGCATTGATAGAAATCGAGGAATCTCTGGGCATTTGTGTGCTGGCATGAATAGTTTTTCCAGTTTATGGTTGAGTAATTAAAGTTACCCAGGATCAGGGTAAAGGGTTGAATCTTGACAGATTTGAGGAGGTCCAGATAGGTGGAGTGGGCATCTTGAGTCAAATTTGGGGGCCTGTAGCTAGCTATAATTTGAATAGGGGTCTTGTCAACAGTTAACTGCACCTGGAGTGTCTCCTGTGCGTCATAATGTTTGACCAGTCTGGAGATGTGTGTCTCTTTAATATATATTGGAACTCCACCTCCTTTGGCTTTGCTGCCCACATTTTGGGGTCTGAATATATGATAGGATGAGTAACCAGGTAAGGCTGGGGTGCTCTCCGCAGTTTTGGATCAGGTTTCTGTGACTGCACAAATATCAGCATCTTCCAGGGTTAAGAATGCTTGCAATGAGTGCAGTTTCACGTTTAGGCTCCTAGTGTTTAGCAGCATGACTTTTAATTTGCATTTTGTTGAGATTTTTATGTTGGTAGTATCGACCTCATGACTTTTCCTAAAAAAAAAGCACTATGGGGGAGGCAAGGGCCTTTGTCAGAAGCCTGAAACCCAAGTGAGATAGATGTAGTCCATCTCTAGCAAAGCATCGTGGTCTGTCGATCATATCTTCTCAGGCTATCAGGCACTGGATCCCCCTGGAATGACACCAGAAACAGCCAATTGTTAAAGTCAATCATTTTCTGTTTGTATTGAGGTATCATTCTGGGTGATGGTAGAATGCTGCTTAAGGCTAGAGACATACCTGCCTGGGACACATATTCAGCGAGCTCAATCATGTCTTTCTTTATAAAGTCCATGGAGGTATGTCTCAAGTCGTTCACGCCAACATGGACTATGACAGAGTCATAACAGTACCTGTTGTTGAGAGACTTGAGTGTGTGTTTGATATGGCGGATTCTGGCACCTGACAAACAAATAACCGTGACTTTCTCCTTATCCAGCCTGGTGAGAGGCACATCTGTGTGTCTTACAATGGAGTCTCCTATGACAAATATGTTGGCCTTATGGTTTGGCCTTAGTGGTTGTAAGACACTGGTGTGTGGACTATGCATGGTATGTGGTGTGGAGGATTGTGGAGTTCTCATGTGTTTTTGCCTTTGAGCTCTCCTTTGTTTGGGTTTGTTTTTGTTGAGAACCTCCGCATATGTGGGTATGTGTTGTGTAGTTGTGGGTGGTGTTTGAAGTGTAGTGATTGTGTTGACAACCTTCTCAGTGCCAGATATACTGGCTTGTGTGGGAGAGAGCCTGGAATGTAGCTTCTTTATGTAATTGCATCTGTCACAAATTGTATTCCTATTGGTAGTAGTAGATAGTTGTCCGTGTACATGAGGCGGTTGCTACACTGTCTTTGTGATTATGTTTGGGAGCTGTCGGTATTGTCATCTTGAGATTTTGAACATCAGTAATATGGACTTTGAGATTTGAAAGGTAATCTATATATATATATATATATATATATATATATATATATATGGATCACCTTCAGATGCCCGAAACGCCAAACCGCCGACATGCAAATCACCGACACCAAAAGACCGACAACAAAAAATACCGACAACGCAAAACACCGAATACCATTACACCAACACACTACACGTAAACAACACAGTACACTACATAACATATCCACTATCCCTAACCCAAACCCTAACCCTAAGGTCCGACACTACCGCACACTTACCCTACCTGCACCCTAACCCTAACTCACTTACCCACCCCTAACCCCAAGGTCCGACACTACCGCACACTCACCCAACCTGCACCCTAACCCTAACTCACTTACCCACCCCTAACCCCAAGATCCGGCACTACCGCACACTCACCCTACCTGCACCCTAACCCTAACTCACTTAACCCACCCCTAAACCCACAGTCCCTCACTATCGCACACTTACCTGTCCGCTCCCTAACACTAAATCCCTCACTCTATCGCACACTTACCGAGTCCATTGGGTTCTCACCTTGTCGGTCATCTGCGTTGTCGGTGTTTTCGACCCGTCGGATTCCGTGTCGGTGAAATGCGATTTCGGGCATCTGAAGGTGACCCATATATATATATATATATATATATATATATATATATATATATATATATATATATACACATGAGAGTAGAGACATTGAAGTTCATGATTTTGCCTCATATTGTGATCTGTTTTCTTGTAAAATGTGTGATATTCTGATAAATCTGTGAGTATTACAGCCACTAGAAAATGACAGGCATTTGGGTCTCAGTCTTAATAGTCAGAAAAAGCATGGTAATGCAAAGCTTGTTATTCTGTCAAGTTTGTAAGTATATAAAGGACAGCTGTCCCTGACCTTATCCTGTATGTCTCCTGGTATTGTCTAGCTTTCTCCTTGATTCCTGAACTGAAATGATGAGAGGTACTGGGGAGGATGTACTGTGTGTTGCACACTGTATTCTGACAATAGTATTCTTTGAGCTGAGAAGATAAATTCCTTTGTGGCAGTCATAATCTCTGCTGCAGTAGCCTTTGCTATATTGTTTATATCTTGTTTAGTATATAATGTCTTGCCAGTCTTACAAAGCCGTGGGCTTCTTACACATGCGACCAAACTGTTGGTTGCATAAGCCTGTGAGTAAAGTCAGCCAGCAGCCTGGGAGAAAAAAGCTTCAGGACTTTCTTGTCGGCTGAAAAAAGGGAGGCTATGAATGTACGTTTCCATTTTGCAAATGACACACCCTGAGAAAAACATGCCAATGAAAATTTTACATCAAAACTTCTTTCTATATTTTTTTTGTAGGATGGCAAGCCCCCCTGCACCCCCCACACACCTTGCTAGTGTATAAAAAAAAAAAAATAAAAAAAAAAAATATATATATATATATATATATATATATATATATATATATATACCAGCTCAGAGATCACACAACAGCAGGAAAAGGGGGAATTACCATTTCTCACTGTACTGCAAACTCCCACAAAGCAATGCTGCTGTTCTGTGATCAAAGGTATTTTTGATCACTTATGCTGGTATTAAGAAGGTTCGATGAACCAAATATTCAAAGAACTGGCCTGTTACCATATATATTTATCCATGTGCTTTTGTTTCTTCTCTTATTTGCTGCACAATATATGCCTCTGGTCATTTGTACTTTCACTTTTATCCCAATGTAACATCAGAGGTGTATGCAGAAGGTAACTATCCCCTTTAGCAGGGGCACGAAGGCAAGCATTATTCCCAAATAGGATCTGTATGCCCTTGCATTTGTCTTCCCATTTTATTGAAGATCTACTATTTTGTTAGCTTTATACATTAAGTTTTAGACACCACTTGTTTTTCTTTGAAAGAAAAATTAAGATTGAATTTCTTTCCTTACTCATGAATTTTTGATCAGGCCATAGTTATATCAAAAGGTTGTAAAAATGCTCAAAGATACACATCACAACATCTAGAACTCCATGACTTTTTGGAGGTCTAGCAGTCGCAGTCCTTGGCTTAATTCAGTAAAATATTCCAGACTTATTATAGTAGAGACTTGGCCAGTTAGGGTGTGTTAAAAGCATAGGGTTAAAAAAAGTAAATTAAAGTGTGAAAAAGTGAGAAAGGTATAATCTATTTCGATGGTATGGAGCCAAGAATACAGGGAAACATGGGAGGGGCACTGGTGAGGTGTAGACAGTATTAGTGTCTAGGATTCCATTTCACCTAAGGCTGGTCTTGTTGATTGCAAGTCAGACATCCGAGGTCTACAAAGTCAGTAAAGTGGCTATAATGAGTGGGTACATAATAACACAGTCTGTGGATGAAAGTGAATGAATGTCTCTGTTATTTGATTGCAAGTAATGGTCATTAACCTGCTGTAATACAGTTCAACACAATTCCAGTTAGCTACATCCTTCAATTTTTTCCTGTAGCCCCCCCCCCCCCAACCCTCTTTGCTTTAAAGTCACCAGCCACTACTGAATCCAACCATGGCAGAAACTGAGGATGGCAGGGAAATGGTAGCTAGTACGTCTCTCATAGCTTGTGTTCTTATGCTCTTTTGGTTGCAGCAGCAGAAAACAGGTTTGAGAATTCCAAGAAACATTACATCATGGAATGCACATAATTAGAACTCTCTCTCACGTGATTGATAGTTTCCCTATGAACAGAAAGCTGAAGAAGATGCAATATATGTATTTCTGTTGTGAACCCACAGTTAAAAACGATGGCTGTATACATTATAGGACTACCTGTGTATAATCTTCTTTGAAAGGATGTCAGATGCAGAGTGAAGAAGAACTGGATGCATATTTAAAAAATAATTAGGCACTGATACGTTTACTGAAATGTAGATTAGATATGCATTTCATAGCACAAATGTATATCCCATAACATCAGTTATTTGCTTGAAGCCAAACAGTGCTGGAGAAAAGAATAAACAAGAATTTTATAGCAACATCCTGATGGCATAGTAACCCAAGTTTGGGAATTGACTCAGGCTACTGGTAGGGTTGTCGGTGGGGGGTAAATGCAGTGGCCAATAGACCGCTCTCCTGTCCCAGGAAGGAAGGCATGGGAAAAATTCAGTGCCTGTGTGACATCTGGTGGAGACCAAGCAGCCTTGCAGGATATCTTAGGTAAAAATGGAAGGGGAGGGACAATGCCATTCTAATGTCACTGCACTAGCCAGTACCACAGCAAGGAGTCATAACTGACATGCCTTAGGAATGATGCCTCTTAGCTCTGCATTCACAACCTCCCTCATTCTCTAGATCTAACACTTTGCTACCACAGGGTTAATTTTCTGAGGTGTTGGGAGCCCACCCATTGAAGGTTAGCATCTAGGAGTCCAAGGGATACCTAGTTAGGAAGACGTTTTAGGGAGATCTGGAGTTAGTCTAACATGAAAGATATGGTGGCAGCCAGAGGCTGCACAAGAGTTGGACTGAGAGAGGGAAAAAAAAGAGAATTATGCTGAAAGTTAACCAAATGTACCTGCACACTCTCTGCTTCCACTCATTGAAAGAAATATTTCCGTTATATTGTGGCAACCTAGTCCGACGCAGTTATAATTTCATTGAATGACTTACATTTGAGCAGAAGATCATTTCTGTGTCAGTTCAAAAAGTATAATATATAATCTAAAGCCCTAGGTAACCCCCCCCCCCCACACACACACACACACTTTAATTTGACCTCCACTGAGGTTGCTCATCTTGGAATAGATCATGAACATTTTATTGAAATAGACTGTCACTGAAGTACAAGTCGCTTAAGTAATAAATCATTTCCAGTGGCAGACAGCTGCCATTTTCAGTTGAATGTGATGTGTTTTAATTTACCACTATTGCTTTGGAAGAAGTAGTTTAAATTAATCAGTTGACTTGCTACCTCTGCATTAATTTTTACACAGGGAAGAATGAAATTAATCAGCTGACTGGATGCCTCTGAATGAATCTGAACTGCTGCATAGGGAAGAAATTATGTATTGGTGGTCTTCTCTTTTAAATTGGTTGAATGTCTGCTTTGTACTTAATTTTATGATAGGAAACTACTTAAAATTTACTGTGAGGTAGAGGTTGTAACTACTGGACAGATTTTACAAAACAGGTTATGTCCATAAGCAGTCTCCAAGGATTTGATCAGGCATATCTTTGAGATATTGAGCATATCTGACACTCTCTATTCACCTGTGGCAGTACATAAAACACTCAGCAGTTGCCATCCATGTTTAACAAGTAGATTTTGAGGCATTTCAGGGGACTTTTGGGCCATAAAGTGAGGAAGTGCTCTTTTATGTCAGCAGGTGTAGAAAAGAACATGCGGTACAAGTTTGGAAAAGTATTTAAGAACAGCATGAAATACTGTGCTCCTTACTGATTTTCATTATGGATAACTACCTGGAAGTTTGCATTGCATTGATAACTGCACCTTTGCAAATCCATGTCTAGTCTGTTTGACATGGAAAATCTTACTGCTGTTGGCTGTTCTGTAGCTCAAAGATAATCTTTAACATATTTCACTAATGGTCCCCGATCTGATCCTGGAGCTGGAGATGTATCTCCAAAACGTGAAAATGCTTTCAAGCGTGAAACCTGCTCCCTCAGTTTCTGTTTCATTCCTTCTTACAGCACGCTTTCAGTTTTTTAAAGGCACTTTTCTTTAAAGCAACTGCCCTTTAACGAAAGCTATAGTGCCAGTGAGATGGTTTGAGGGTCCTTATCTGCAGACTAATAAAACATCTTTTTTTGTGTAAGTACACTTTTAGTTTCACTGTACAGTTTTTTCTTTAACTGCAAAAAGACTGGTAACCTCGCATGAGGTGGGATTACGGACTCTTTGTTTTGCTAGTCAAGTTTTTGTGAAATCCTAGAGGGCCATTTAGTGCAGTGATATTAAAAATGAATCTTTATTTGGAGGATTATTATTAGGTCTCTGATCATAGCCAAGTTGTTATACGTTCAAGAAATGGATATCAAGAAAGTCACTGTGAAGCAAAGCTCAAGAGGTAAATCCTGACATCCATTTCTAGAACATACAACAACCTGGATATAATCAGAGAAATCTGATTATAATTCTTTGTAGTACATAGAACTTTACCAGCTCCATGTATTACCAGTTACTGAGAGAGAGAGAGAGAAAAGAGAAACAAGAAAAAAAGTGCAGAAGCTGTAAGAGTTTTACAGGTTTGAAAACTGTAATGCACAGTTGTTTTGGTGCTTCAATGTACTAAGAGATACTGAGAGGAAAAAAGATACAGTATGAGCACAAAGTGTTTTAGAAGCCAAGTATATCTTTGATCCTTCACTACTTTAAAAGGTGTAGCACAGTTCACTCTGACACACACACACACACACACACACACACACACACACACACACACACACACACACACACACACACACACACACACATAACAGCACAAAGTGTATCATTACAGTTTTTGTTTCAGTTTTCCACACTTTGTGGGGACTACAGTTCATGCCATATGGTAACACTAGAGCATAACAGTGCAAAGAGGTGCTTTACGTTTTTTAAAGCACCTTTCTTACATTTTGACATTACAGCATTGTAGAATCATTGTGGTGTTCAATGTAAAATGCATTACACCTGGAACATAATAAGGAACACCTGTGACAATTGCACACACACACACACACACACACAAAATGTGACCATTGAATTTACCTGTAGCTTCGGAGGACACGGAGGTGTTCTGGGGAGTTTCCACTACTCTTAACCAGTTTGAGCAGCTTAATTCCAACATGTGATACTCCGAGAATCTGAATGCCAGTACCAACACTACCCTGTTTGTAAGTAAACAAGCAATAATAAATACATTCTGATTTGTGACAGAACCATTTAAAGAAAATCTTTCTGGTATTAAGCAGTTCTTGGGGGGGAGTTGGTTAGTGGAGATAAAGGGCTACAATAGTGTTTGGCTAAACATACATAGAGAATCTGTAATGCATTTACAGTGAATGTTAGTACAATTAAACAGCTTCAACTGAGAACAGCCAGCTCTTTTATTAAAACTGATATATGATACACAGGCTGCAGAGGTGATGCACACTATAGAAACAGAGAAATCACCAACTTGACAGTGTACTTCTGAATACTTCGGAAACAGTCACTGAGTAGGAGAAAGACACAAAAATGACATGGTACAATGTCGCTTTTCTGTATTAGGTAGCTGTACTGTAAAACAGTGCAGGGATTTAACAGCTTGCTGTGCATCGCTGTAGCCATTAACTGTATCCCTAAGAACGTTCTAGACTGTGAAAAAGAGTGAGGAAAATGTACAACATGCTCTGTAATGTGAAACTGAAACAAAACTGGGAATACATTTAAGAGACAATGAAACCATGTGAAAAACTGGAAAAATAAAAGATTTACACTAAAAACAGGTTATTTCGTTTTCATTTTAATTCTTTTCATTTTCCTTGTTATGTATGCCAGCTGCATGAAAACAAAAGTTTTTAATAATTCATGCACTGAATCTCTTATCCCACACTGGATTATTAATGGCACATGATATTAAAATCATCAGCACATCATCAGATTATGGTTATGAGTTATTTCATCTTAATGTATTTTTTAGATAAAATGCACTAAGTTAAAAATTGTTTCACTCCATTATAGGCATTCAAAAATGCTTTCAGGACTCCTTATACTCCTAAATACTGTGACTGTGTGGGTTATATGAATTGTAATAGATTGCAATGCACTCTTTAAGTATAAATTTAAGCTTCAAATAATATTGCAGAATCTCTGTATTGTAACTACAGACATAAAGCTGTGCCATTTTAAAATGGGCTTCTTGTGAACTATAATAGTTTACTGGTTGGATGAGGGCTGGCCTTTTCCTTTTGCTGTTAATTAGTCCATGCCTGTTAACTGTCCAGATTTTTGCCTCATATGTTTGGTCATTTCCTCATAAAAAATTGCTGTTTTTGGGCAAATCAGTGAGGAATGAAGTCACTGAATAATGACATACATTTGAGTCTCAGACATCATATCCTTCAAAAAATACATGCCAACACAAATTCTGCTATTCTAGTAACTTCCTTAAGTTTATAAGAGCAATATTTTAAAATCTGCCCCTATTCTGGGGCCTCCCCCCCATTACTTTAAGCTTTGTCCACATTTGTTGCACTAAGAGGTTGAGAGGTATAAATTAATCTTTAAGAACATACATTTTTTTGTATATAAATGTTTGTAATTTGTTAACCAGGACAATCCTAAAGGGCAATCTGTCCATTTACAAAGAGGACCTGAGAAGAACAACTACATTAAAGCTTAAATATAGGCAGGCATACACTGTATCAACGTTACAGGAAACATCAATTGTTGTTGTTTGTCTTCACAGCGGAACTCCGGTCCGCGAATGACTGGCAGTTGTTTTTTATGGTGTCGAGTTGCCAGCCCGACACCCAGCCTTCAACGAAGGCACGCCCATTCAACGCATATCTTTCGAATGCCCACTCGACCGCGGGGAGGACATGCAGACTCCACACAGAAGGCACTCCCAACCCAAGTCGAGAATCGAATGGGAGAACCTCTTGCTGTGAGGCAACAATGCTACCGCTGCACCACCAACCTTAAAAGTAGTAAAACAGGATATCCAATGAAAAAAAAACAATCAAAACATAAGAGATTTAAATAAGTAAATATTTGAACAGTCAGCAAATATTACTGTGAACTTTTCAGTACCTCAGAGTGTTTTAGTTAAAAAAAAAATAATACTAAAAATAAAAAGAGTACATATAGCGGATCATTTTTCTTCATCTTTTTACTCAGGTGGTAAACATTTTTCAGGTGTGAAATCCAGAAACAAGTAAGAATAATGAAGCCTCCCTTAAGCCCTATAGAGTAGGTAGCCTTTAGGCTCACATTTTCTTCATGTTGTACTCTCTTATTCTACCCATAAAATCTCTCCCTACCCTCCTCTTCTGTCATATTCCAAGATTCCTCTCACTGTACCTTAACTTTCACTCCCTTTTACGTTCCTAAACCCTCTGCACATCTAATGGCATATACTGTATATATTGAATATTTATTATGTATGCTGCATTTGGAGCCAGTTATGTAATTTGTCCTACAGTTTCAATGCTGATAGCTGCATTTTTAGTTATTATACTTTGTTATAGTGCGTAGAATGGGCATGCCTTCATTGAAGGTTGGGCGTCGAGCTGGCACCTCAGCACTGTAAAAATCTACTGTCAATCATTAGCGGACCGGAGTTCCACTGTGGTGATCCCTAACTGGAGAAAAGCCGAAAGAAGAACAACAGCAACATACTTTGTTATAGTGCTTATACCTTGCTTTCTTCACAGCTCTTTACTATGTATGCATCAATTTGAAATTTATGAACTTTGTCTTCTTTTGTCTGTTATAATTTCCTAGTTTAAGCCTGAAAATGATAATTTTAGATCAGTGTTCTACCCACTTTATCAATTGAAGATAAATAAAACAGCCATTTAGATTATCAGGTAAGATGTCTAGCTCTGAAACAGGTAGGGGCGAGAGGTAAATATAGCAGCCTGGAGGTAGCAGACAGAAAAGGAGAGAGATCGAGAGGGTGTGATAGCTAGGCTGCTTATTTGATCAGTGTTTCGTGAAAAGATAAGCAGTTATACCACATGCATTCATCAGAAATAGAAAGCAATTCAGAAGCAGAAATGCAGTAGCAATTATTATAATAAATTTAAAGTTTTTCATAAAATTAGTGAGTGGGTGGAATAAGCTTGTATTTCAGTAAAGACATTCACTGGAAATACTTGGTGTTCTAGTTGTAATTAAGAGAGTGAGAATGCAGAGTGAGCTAAGAAGAGGCTGTGTATTAATGCTACTGAGTCTGTTGTTGAAGTTAAGAAGAGATGCTGTAGTGATAGATTGGTATTGAGTATATGGGAGAAGTTAAGTAACAGTGCTGTAATGGAATATTTCTGAGTATATGGGAGGAGTTAAGAGACTTTGTAGTAATGGAATATGTCTGAGTATCTCAATGAAATTAAAAAGAAACTGTAGTGAGTATATGGGAGGAGTGTCATGATGGAATACATGTAAGTATATGGGAAGAGTTAAGAGACTGTGCAATGATGAACTGTTATTGCATATATGGGAGGGGCTAGATAGAGAATGTGCAGTGATGGAATACTACCGAGCATATGGTAGGAGTTAAGAGACAAGGTAGTTATGCAAATAATAATGCCCAACAACATGTGTAAGTTATTGTTTAAATAACCCACACCCAGGGGTGATCTGAGGCCTGATGCCACAGACGGAGGGCTTATACACCCTTGGAAGGATATTTCAATAGAGTCTCCTTTAACCAGAACTCAAGCAACCGGCACTCCCAAGCAACCTGCAGTTCTGATTGGCTCGTATGACGGTATATGAGTTAATCAAAAATTGCAAAGCGTCTCTCAAGCAACTGGAAGCTACACCTGTCCGGCATCTACCAATCCCCACTGGTGCCAGTTAAGTGAGATTCCACTGTATTTACACAGTAACATACACCTAGGACACCATTATTGCACTTAGAGAATGGGCTGCCTGTTAATTTGTTTTTTTGTAAATTACTACATATAAATATATATATATATATATATATATATATATATATTAATATTTTTACATAAAATAGTGCCTATGCCTAATGTTTCAAACTTGCTGTAGTATATGCAGTTGTTTTGGAGGAAGTATTTTACATCCAAAATATATGTTTGGTGTTTATTTAATGTCTGCACACACACACACACACACACACACACACACACACACACACACACACACACACACACACACACACACACACACTCACACACACACACACACACACACACACACACACACACACACACACACACACACACACACACACACATGAATTAACAACCAATTTCATCCTCAGTTGTTAATTAAAAAAAAACACAGAATACAAAGTATTGCAGGACTCTCCTCCCCCTCCTCCTTTAATTCCTTTTTTTTACTGTCCTTGGTTTTTCTAGTACTGCTTCTGTATGACTATAAAAGCACAGAAGATTACACTCAGGCAGTAGTGCCAGACACTAAGAATTTCATGATGTAACTGTACCAGAAAGCTTTTCCATTTCTGCCCATGGGGGAAAGGCTGAGTAAGATTTTAGCATATAAACATATGCAAGGGAGAACTTTCACCCAGATTGTTAGCCATTAAGGCTAAAGAGGGCATGAATTACTTGCAAGCGGTCATTAACCAAATCTTTTAGGATTTTATAAAGCAGTATATGCGGATGTGGGAACAGTAGATGTAATATATACAGACATCTGTTGTGAAAGCCTGCTGATGGACTGCCTGTTGCAGCCAGTGATTGATCTCTCTCACTCTCTCTTTATCTTACTTCTGCTTTTGTAAACACAAACACACACACACACACACACACACACACACACACACACACACACACACACACACACAAAACACACACACTTTTTTATTTTTTTATTTACTTTTTGTTTAAATTTTATGCTCGCTAAAGAGCAAAAGTACTTTCAAAATGTCCCTCATTGGTATTTTAATTGTCTAAGCTTTACAACAGCTTAATATACTGCCATGAAGTGGCAGAATAGTTTTTCAGTGGACATTATCTGTCCATTAACACCCTGCTGGAGGACGTTGATTCTCCCATCAGGATGATGATATGCAGGTCACCTGCTCCCTAAGAAATACTACTGAGTAAATGGGAGGAGTTTAATAGAAAATGTGCAGTGATGGAACACTCCAGAGTAAATGAAAGGAGTTAAGAGACGGCATAGTGATAAAATACTTCTGAGTACATAGAAGAAGTTAAGAAAAACTAGGTAGAGATGAAATACTGTTGAGTATATGGTAGGGACAGTATAAAAGTATGATAAAACAAGCATTATTAGAAGGTTGTATTTTATTTATTTGCATTTTGATGACTGAGTTATTCCCACTAGATCAATGGCTTCTTTTCAGGGGAGATCCAAGGTGGTATTCATACTGACAACAGGAAATTTCAGAGCAACAGTGAACTTTGGCCATCGGTTCATTCTTGTCTGAAGGCATTACTAACAAAAGAAGGGCTAACATTATAGACATGACTTCAGAGCAAGTGATAGTTTATTTTTTAATTCACACATACCCTGTTCAGCTCATCCCGCTCGGGCTCACGCCACTCCCCTACCCTACCCCAAATTCACAACCACCCCCACTACTCCTACATTTACACCTACATAACTCCTCCCACGCTCCAATTACAACACTTCACATGCCCAACAACCACTCTATAACCTAAATTAGCTAATGAAAATCTACAATTAATCTCTAGTATATAACAAACAGCCTTTAATACACACACAGTCACTAACCATACATCACCAATACCCTATCCTCACATTAAACCCACATTAAACAAAAACACATACCTACTTACCCTACATCCATAGATAGCACAAAATGTTACTTTATCAAATTCCAACCCTCCTCCTCTTATTAATAGCTGCACAGATCACATTGTATCATGCACATCTTAACACCACATGGCAACAGTAAACTCCCACAACTCCCTACCTACCAAAGCAAATAGAAAGCTCCATTATCATTGCTGCTAATATCTTTAATATCAAGACCACCTCCCTTTACACATTGCACCTTGTCCCCCTCAAAACACAATCACCTACATCATTGACATATGATAAAGCATTACAATGATACATAAAAGTAATAGTTAACACTAACTACAACCTGCGAGAAATCTTACATAGCCAAACTGGAAGCAGAGCTCTCTCTGATCAAGATTGTGCTAGACAGCCAAGAGGAGAAGGTTAATACCTGCACTACACCTCTAGCAACTCGTAGCCCTTCAAAACCCATGCCATCAACACCCACATATAGCAACACTAAACCCACATAGGCGGAGGCCCTTAACATTAACCTGCCCAAGCAACAAGGACCTCTGAAGCTGAAACGCAAACAAACACCAGTCACAACCAAAGTGACACATAGCTCACAACACCAGTGTGCCACCCAACAACAGCCTCTAAGGCAAGACAATGTACCCAACACTTTAGTCATAGGTGATTCTATAGTCAGGCACACTGATGTCCCACTCACCAGGCTGAACAAGGAGAAAGTTACAGTCAGCTGCCTGTCAGGTGCCAGGTTCCACCACATAACGCATGCACTCAATTCACTCCACAACAAGTACAAATACGACTCTGTCATTGTCCATGCTGGAGTGAATGACTTGAGACTTACCTCCCTGGACTACATGAAAAGAGACATGGAAGAGCTCTTGGATCATGTGGCCCAGGCAGGTATGACCCTAGCCCTGAGTAGCATCCTGCCTTCGCCCAGAATTATACCACAGTATAACGACAGAATGATTGACTTCAACAATTGGCTAAGCTTCTGGTGTCATTCAAAGGGGATCCAGTATTTGTCTGCCTGGGAAGACATGATCGACAAACCACGATGCTTTGCCAGAGATGGTCTGCACCTGTCACCCCTGGGATTCAGGATACTGGCTAAAGCTCTTGCCACCCCTATAGTGCCTTTTGTTAGGCAAGGTTCAAATGATAAAACCACCACCGTAACAGATACAAGCATGCAAAATCTGAAGGTAATGCTACTCAATGCTAGAAGTCTAAACCTCAAAATGCACTCTCTCAAGGCACTCCTAAAAATGGAGAACATCGATATCTGTGCAGTAACTGAGACCTGGTTCAAGGATCCAGAGAGCACCCCTGCAATACCAGGCTACACCTCTTACCACACTTCAGCCGCAAAACCAAGACCGAAACACTAAAGGTGGGGGAGTGTCCATATTCACCAAGGATATTCACATCTCCAGGCTAGTTGCCCAACATAATGCATCTGAAATTCTCCAGGTGAAACTAACACTAGGTAAGACTGCAATCCAAATTGTAGCTTGCTACAGATCCCCCATCATGCCCCAAGATTCTCACTACACCTTTCTAAACATACTGGAAAATATTAAGATACAACCAAACACCCTACTACTGGGTGATTTCAACTACCCTGCCATTAACTAGGAAAACTACTCGAGTACCAACTCCTTTTCCCAACTGTTCTTGGAATTCATAAATTCCAATGCCCTGGATCAACTAATCCATTGTCCCACCCAGGGCTCCAATATCCTAGACCTGGTCATTACCAACATGGGAGATAAATGCTCCACACCAGTGGTCACCCCCTCATTGGTCAGGTCTGACCATAAGCAAATCACCCTTGATATCCACATCCCACCCCCACCCCCCCAGTAAGGAAACCTCCTTAAAAAACTTCTCCAAAGCCAACTTCATGCTACTGAAGTCAGAAGTGACAAACTTCACGACACCCATGCAGACGGGATCTGAAAGTTCGACTGCAGAATCCTACACTAAGGCACTGTACGAGCACATCCACTTGTGCATGAATCGTGCCATCCCAAATAGAACCAAGATGCTCTTCTCCAAAAAAAGGAAGCCAATCTGGTGGTCCTCTGCTATAAACAAACTATACAACAAAAGGAAGAAACTGTTGCAGAAAAGAGGAAAATCCCTGGATGCAAAAAACTCCCTCACCAGCCTCAGTAAGAAGCTGAGATCCCTCATAAAATCATCAAAAGCTAGTTACGAAAATAAAATTGCCAAAGATTCCGAAGACAATCACAAGGCATTCTATAATTATGTCAAGAATATAAATGGCAATGCTCAGATCTGCTCTGAGCTACAACAGAATGGCATTAAATATACTGATCCCAAGGATATTGCCAATATCCTGGAAGATCGATTTAGTGCCAACTTCACCCCCCTCTCAACCCCTAAAGGGCCCATCTCAATACCAAAGGATTGCCAAATTCCAGTAATCACGGCCACACAGGTAGAAACGACACTCTCCAAAGCTAAGAATACAGCATCCATGGGACCAGATGACATCCCAGGCTATGTATTACATGAACTACAAAATGAACTGGCACCTCACCTAAGTGTCATGTTTAATCATAGCCTCACCTCAGGCTTCGTGCCCACTCAGTGGTGCACAGCTACAGTTATCCCACTCCACAAGGGGGGATTCACCTTGGATCCTGGGAACTATCGTCCCATCAGTCTGACAAGCCTGATCTGCAAGGGCATGGAAAGTTTTATCATGGAACTTATAAACAAAGACATTGGCAACCTTCAAACACTGAACTCCACCCAGTTTGGGTTTGTGAAGGGCCGATCGTGTCTCCTGAATCTGATTGACTTCTTTGAATCAGTCTCCAGAGCTGTGAACAAGGATAAGGAGGTCCACAAAGCCTATCTGGACCTCACCAAGGCCTTCGACACCATCCCCCACTCTGGAGTCACAGATAAACCTACTAAGCTGGGCATAAATCCCTACGTCACTCGATGGGTTGCCAACTGGCTTACTGACAGAACCCAGACTATAAAAATAGCCGACTCCAAATCCAGCTCCAGACAAGTGACAAGTGGAATACTTCAGTCCTGGGGCCACTCTTGTTTGGCATCTACTTCTCTGAAGTACAGGCCAACACTAAGGTACTCTGGCTAACAAAGTTCGCAGATGACTGCAAACTGGGAGCCATTATTGAATCCCCAAATTATGTGGATATTCTACAAAAGGGCCTTACAGAAACAGATGCCTGGTGCTAGAGCCATGGGCTCAAGCTTAATGCCAAGAAATGTATTGTTATCCCCTTTGGAAAAAAACATGTACCCATGAATTATCACATAGGTGACAGGACACTAAACATCGAAAGTGTGATGAGAGACTTAGGGACACAGGTGGATAGTGGTCTCACTTTTGATAACCATATCATCACAACAGTCATGAAATCCTTCTATGTGGCACACCTCATCACAAAGGGCTTTTCATCCAGAAAAAAGGAGGTCATTGTCCTACTGTACTCATCCCTCATTAGACCCATTATAGAGTATAATGCCCAGTTTGGTATGTACCTCACAAGACATCTGCAACAGCTGGAAAGGCCACAGAAATACCTCACTAAAAGAATCACAGGCTTAAAGCAGATGCTATATGCTGCCCATCTAAAAAAACTCCAGCTATACTCTGTGGCATATCGTCTACTCAGAGGCGATCTCTGCTTAACATACAAGGCCATGTCAAACCCTGAGCTGTTGGACATGCTCCACTTAAAGAAATCCCAATCCCTCAGAGCCACACGTTCCAGGGATCTAAACCTTGTTATCACAATGAACAAAACATGCTGGAGGGATAGGTTCCTGACCCAGAGACTCCCCATACTCTGGAATAGACTGCCCATACATGTCAAGCAGAGCTCCTCATTGGCCCTATTCAAAAGGAACCTTGATGATTGGATGGGAGATAGGAAATTCACCTCGGGGATCATGTCAGTCGCCTGCTAGACAGGGGTCCAGAGAAGTAAATATTGTGGGAAGAAATATCCAGGGAATTCTTATGGCTAGGCTTGCATAGGCCCTAGGGCTGATAGCCTAGTACCAACCTATGAACCTATGAACTTGCTGAACTAAGCAAAATGGAAGCCTACTGTAACAGAATTGCCCACTTTGCTGCAAATTGCTCATATAGAACTCATCACTGTACTGGTTTGAGACAGCTCCACTGGCTTGAACTGCCCAACCTCCTAACCTACAATCAGCTGTGCCTCTGTCATTCTATCTGTTACCTCCCCAATAAGTGTCCTGCCCTCAAAAACCTAGTACAACTTCACTCAGCCAAAAGGCCTCTTAGATCATCAAGCAAACTACTACTAGAAGTTACCAACAGATACGATAGCTTTGGAGACACGCTATATAGTAGTTCAGTGGCTAAAAAATGGAACTCTATCCCCACTAGCATACAAAACACATCCAAAGCCTCCTTTAAAAACCTCATTAGGCAACATCTCAAGCAAAGTTGGCAGTGCCATGACTGCTCCCCAGGCTAGCGAAAGCGGATAAAGTACACATATGAAACCTAGAGTACTTGAGAATAATTTTCACTCTTACTCACAAACACTGGCTAATGTACAATGTATGTACTGTACCTGTGTACTATGTATGTATTCTACATATGCTCCAAATTTCAGCTGTACACCACAAATCTATTAATTACCTTTATTTTTAAGTTAATATTTTCTTGTTTGTTCTCTCCACTGTAACTGTTGATGTGCTGCATACCACTGTAAAAACATGTCTATTGTAATTTGTGTGTACATTGATCATGTCTAAATATCTAAATGTATCTGCATTTTTTCTATGTGGAGCTTTTCTCACCGGGCCTCTGCTGAAAAAGGGTCTTTTTGGCTCAGTCAGACACACCCAGTTAACAAATGTAAAATAAAATAAAATAAAATAAAACACTGCATCACAGCTAATTCTTAGTGGAGATGCACATCCCAACCCTGCCCCCCCCCCCAACAAAACCTATCAACCTACCATCAACCCTGCTAAACCTCACCAGGAAAAACTCCAATCTTTTATATTAAATATAAAGCTTAGAAGTATTCTCAACAAGACCAGTGAACTCCACACTACCCTCTCACACTACTCACCCAATATAGTTGTCTTAACAGAAACATTGCTTAAATCAAAGAACAGCAACAATGAGATAACACCCCCTGGCTATAACAACAATGAGATAACACCCCCTGGCTATAACAACAATGAGATAACATCCCCTGGCTAAAACAACAATGAGATAACACCCCCTGGCTATAACAACAATGAGATAACATCCCCTGGCTAAAACAACAATGAGATAACACCCCCTGGCTATAACAACAATGAGATAACACCCCCTGGCTAAAACAACAATGAGATAACACCCCCTGGCTATAACAACAATGAGATAACACCCCCTGGCTATAACAACAATGAGATAACATCCCCTGGCTAAAACAACAATGAGATAACACCCCCTGGCTATAACAACAATGAGATAACACCCCCTGGCTAAAACAACAATGAGATAACACCCCCTGGCTATAACAACAATGAGATAACACCCCCTGGCTAAAACAACAATGAGATAACACCCCCTGGCTATAACAATAATGAGATAACACCCCCTGGCTATAACAATAATGAGATAACATCCCCTGGCTAAAACAACAATGAGATAACACCCCCTGGCTATAACAATAATGAGATAACATCCCCTGGCTATAACAACAATGAGATAACACCCCCTGGCTATAACAACAATGAGATAACACCCCCTGGCTAAAACAACAATGAGATAACACCCCCTGGCTAAAACAACAATGAGATAACACCCCCTGGCTATAACAACAATGAGATAACATCCCCTGGCTAAAACAACAATGAGATAACACCCCCTGGCTAAAACAACAATGAGATAACACCCCCTGGCTATAACAACAATGAGATAACACCCCCTGGCTAAAACAACAATGAGATAACACCCCCTGGCTATAACAACAATGAGATAACATCCCCTGGCTATAACAACAATGAGATACCACCCCCTGGCTATAACAACAATGAGATAACACCCCCTGGCTATAACAACAATGAGATAACATCCCCTGGCTATAACAACAATGAGATAACACACCCTGGCTATAACAACAATGAGATAACACCCCATGGCTATAACAACAATGAGATAACATCCCCTGGCTATAACAACAATGACATAACACCCCCTTGCTATAACAACAATAAGATAACACCCCCTGGCTATAACAACAATGAGATAACACCCCCTGGCAATAACAACAATGAAGTAACACCCCCTGGCTATAACATACATAGACAAGACTGGATAGGAAAAAGAGGTTGAGGTGTAGCCATACTATACAAAAATAATCTAACCCTCAAAGGTATAGACATAAGTATCTCAGATGCCACTAATGCAGAAATGCTATTAACTAAATTTTTACTTAATTCCAAAAAGCAAATAAACATAGTAGGTGTCTACATCTCACCAGAGAATAATATCCCTGCCCTAGAGCACATCCTACAGTGGGAAAATAATTCCTTCCCCAAGAAACAATTATACTTGGAGACTATAATATTGATTGGTATTCCTGTAACTCAAACACATCCACAAACCACATTTCTCTGTACAGCTTCTCCCAAGTAATCCAACACACTACCAGGATAGACAAAACATAAAAAAAAAAAGAATCATTCCCAGATTGGATATTCACCAATCAACCCAACCTCTCTCAACTCACAGCCTGTCTCCCTGACAGCCTTAGTGACCACCATCCCACCTTTCTACTCCGGCAGCAAATAAACTCTTCCAAAACCCCATCATATTAGTAAATCAGAAAGAAAAACAAATCAAACCCCAACAGTTCATACACTCACTTAAAAGCTGCAGATGGGCACCTCTCAAATACCTCCCATTAGAAAAAGCACTGCAGTTATTTAACTCCATCTTCCTTAGCATCCTAAATAAGGTTGCCCCACCTAGAGCAATTAGGATAAAACCCACCTACACCCCATGGCTAACCAAAAAAACAAGAGCTCTACTAAAAGCAAGAGACAAAGCCTGGGACAACTGGCACCATAACAAATCACTAACCAATCATCAGAAATACCTACAATTAAGAAATTCTAAAAAAAACATATAAAACAAGACAAAGAAGAATGTTATGCTAAAATACAACTAGAACACCAAGGAAACCCACAAATGTTCTTGTCAGCAATCAAGAAAATCATTCAGCCTGGTCAAATAACTACCCACTCCCCCAAACACTGACAACACCATAGATGACACACCTACACAGTTTAACAAATTTTTCACCAGTTCTATACTCAAACTAACAAACACTAGCCACTACCCTACTCCCCTCTCTCCAACACAAAATGACAATAACTTCTCCCTACAACCTAGTCCTACTGCCACCATAAAAAAATACCTCAAAAAATTCAAACCAACAACCCTAGCTGCAGACAACCTACCCGCAGACTATCTCAAAATCGCTGCAGAAGCCATCACGTACCCTGTCTCCATCCTCATAAACCTCTCCATCACTGAACAACAGATCCCAACTATCTGGAAAATAGCCCACGTCATTCTACTACATAAACATGGCAGCTCCTAGAGCTTTCTAACTACAGTCCAATTCTATCCTCTCCACACTATCAAACATTCTGAAAAATTGCATCCATACCCAATTCCTCCTCTATCTCCTCACTAACAATCTACTATCCAAAACTCAACATGGCCTCCACCCACACCATAGCACAACCACTGCCCTTCTATACTTCACTAAGTCTGTCAACCTTCTCAGAAATAAAGGTAACCTGGTCTCATCTATCTTTATGGACCTCTCAAAAGCACTTGACTTGGTCTCACACTCCAGACTGTTAAACGCTATCCAAATTTAAAACCAGTCACTCCACACTCACCTGGTTCCAGAGCTATCTCACTGGAAGGCAGCAAGCAGTCAAATGGGGTAACTCCCTCTCCCCACTGCTGTCAGTCACCTTAGGGGTCCCACAAAGATCCATTCTTGGCCCTCTTCTCTTCACATTATTCAATATTAGCCTAAATACTGCCACTGATGAAGCCATGTTAATACAATACTCCAATGACTCTACCTTAATTTGTGCATCCCCAGCACTCCACCACCTTCAGGAAATAACACAGCAAGCCTTCTCTAAAGTAGAAACCTGGCTAACCAATACCCAGTTAATACTCAATCTCAACAAAACAAAACCCACTCTGTTTCACCATACAAGATCCCCAGACCCCTCTTCACTAATCAAAATCACCTCAGCAAACGATACCATCATTACCCCAGTCTCCCACAGCAAACTCCTGGGAGTAGTATTAGGACAAAACATGAACTTTGATCTCCACATAAATAAAACGATCAAAAAAGTCCACAACAAATGGGTAGCCTGTACAGGAACAAACTTTTCCCCACAGACAAATCCAAAATCTCCATTGCAGAACCCACCATTTCTCCACACTCCTATATACATCTCCCATCCTTACTAACCTCAATAAAACATACATAAACAAATTAGATAGCTGCTATAATAAAATGGCAAAGTTCGATACAGATGCCAGCTACAGATCCCATCAGTGCCACGCTCTCAAAGAACTCTCATGACTAGAATTCCCCAACCTACTAATTTTTAACCAGCTCTCCATGGCCCACCAAATACTCAACCAACCTGAAAAACACCTGCTCTCAAAGGCCTACTTACTCACTATTTCAGTAACTGCGCCCTGTGCTCCAGTAACATAAACCTAGTAAACATCACTAGAAGTAGCAATGATGCTGGTGACTCGCTATATTCAAACAGTATTGCCAAAACCCGGAACTCCCTACCCATCAGTATTAGATCCACCTCCAGCAGCACCAAGTTTAAGAAACTACTAAAAGGTCACCTAACATCTACCTGGCTCTGCTCATGTACTAACCCTGGATAACTTACCCTCACTCAGATATAACCTCTACCTACACTTCTATCCACTCTCTAACTCCTGTAACCTCCTTCTCCCTTACCTGTATCCCCTTGTCTTCCTCACTCAGATATAACCTCTAACTACACTTTTATCCACTCTATAACTCCTGCAACCTCCTTCTCCCTGACCTATATCCCCTTGTCTTCCTCACTCAGATATAACATCTAACTACACTTCTAGCCACTCTAACTCCTGTAACCTCCTCCTCCCTTACCTGTATCCCCTTGTCTTCCTCACTCAGATATAACCTCTAACTACACTTCTAGCCACTCTAACTCCTGTAACCTCCTCCTCCCTTACCTATATCCCCTTGTCTCCCTCACTCATATATAACCTCTAACTACACTTCTATCCACTCTCTAACTCCTGTAACCTTCTTCTCCCTTACCTATATCCTCTTGTCTTCCTCACTCAGATATAACCTCTAACTACACTTCTAGCCACTCTAACTCCTGTAACCTCCTCCCCCCTTACCTATATCCTCTTGTCTTCCTCACTCTGATATAACCTCTAACTACACTTCTATCCATTCTAGAACCCCTGTAACCTCCTCCTCCCTTATAGGTGCATAGGTTCATACTAGGCTATCTGCCCTAGGGCATTTATAAGCCTAGCCAGAATGTGTTTGGCTTTCGCCATCCGTTTTAAATTTATTTTGCTATGCCCTTTTTCGAGGTTAGTATACTGTGCCTCTGTCTAACAGTGACACAGAAGTGATACCCGGGGTAAACCTATGATCTCCCATCCACTCATCAAGATTCCTCTTGAAGAGAGTCAATGAGGGACTCTGCCTAACCTGGACTGGGATTTTATTCCAGAGTGAAGGGAGCCTCTGGGTTATGAATCTGTCCCTCCAGCATGTCCTATTTATTTCAGTGCTGAGGTTCAAGTCTCTCGAGCACGTAGCTCGATGGGATTTGGATTTTCTGAGGTGCAGCATGTCCATTAATTCCGGGTTGGACATGGCTTTATACGTCAGGCACAGATCACCTCTGAACAGGTGGTATGCCACTGAGTACAGCTGGATTTTCTTTAACCGGGCAGCATATGACATCTGTTTGAGCCCTTTGATCCTCTTGGTGAGGTACTTTTGGGGTCTTTCCAGTTGCTGCAGGTGTCTGGTAAGGTACATCCCAAAAGGGGCATTGTACTCAATTATGGGCCTGATGAGGGATGAGTAAAGAGGCATGATGACCTCCCCTGATCTAGATGTGAATCCCTTCATGATTAGGTGGGCTATATAAAATGTTTTTCTAACCACTTTGGCCACGTGGTTGTCAAATGAGAGACTGCTATCAACTTGGGTCTCCAGGTCCCTAATTACTTCTTCTGTACTTAATGGATTACGACCTACGTGGTAATTTGTGGGCACTTTGTTTTTGCCAAAGGGGATGACTATACACTTTTTGGCATTTAGCTTGAGGCCATGGTTCTGGCACCAGTTGTCTGTTTCTATGAGGTCCTTTTGGAGGATGCTTGTGTCGGCTGGAGAGTTGGTTATGGCGCCCAGTTTGCAGTCATCTGTGAACTTGGTCAGCCACAGTCCTTCCGTGTTGGCCTGTACCTCCGAGAAATATATACCGAACAAGAGAGGTCCCAGGACTGAGCCTTGTGGGACACCACTTGTAACCGGTTTGGAGTCTGACATGGCTCCAGCAATTCTAACCATGTGGATTCTGTCCTTGAGCCAGTTTGCAATCCATCTAGTGACATATGGGTTTATATTTAAGCTGGTGAGCTTATCTATAATGCCCGAGTGGGGTATTGTATCGAAGGCTTTTGCGAGGTCCAGGTAGGCTGTGTGGACCACCTTCCCCTCGTCAATGGCCTTGGTGACTGTTTCAAAGAAATCGACCAGGTTTAAGAGGCAGGATCTGCCCTTAACAAAGCCGAACTGGGTAGGATCCAGTGTCTGTAGGTCCTCAATATCTTTATTTATGAGGTCCATGATGATCCTTTCCATAGCTTTGCAGACCAAGCTAGTCAGGCTTATGGGGCGATAGTTTCCAGGATCCGTCGAGGCACCACCTTTATGGAGAGGGACCACTGTTGCTGTACACCACTCTTTGGGCACATATCCTGTAGTAAGGCTGAGACTGAACAGTAGTTTTATGTTTGGGTTTAGCTCTTCTTGGAGTTCATGTAGGACGCAGCCCGGGACACCGTCTGGTCCCATTGATGCTGTGTTTTTTGCTTTGGAGAGGGTGGCTCTTACCCAAGCATCTGAGATGTCAGGGGGGCAGCACTCTGCTGGGATAGATATTTGCCCTTTTGGTGGGGAGGGGGGTTTGCGCTGAACCTGTCAGCTAGGATGCTGGCAATGTCTGTGGGTTCAGTGTATTTTTTGTCATTTTGGACTAATTCTGAGCATATCTGGGAATTGCCACCCAGGTTCCTAACATAACTAAAGAAAGCCTTGTGATTATCCTTAGTGTCCTGTGCAATTTTCTCTCGAAGCTGGCCTTAGACAATTTTATGAGTGCCCGTAGTTTTTTGCTAATACTGATCAGTGATGCCTTCCCTTTTTGGGATTTTGCTCTATCATTTAGTAGCTTCCTCCTTCTATTGTATAGTTTGTTTATGGCTGGGGTCCACCAGACAGGACATCTGCCTTTGGAGGATTGGGTCTTGGTTTTATTTGGGATCGCATGATCCATGCATTCCTGAAGGTGTTCATAGAATGCGTTTATAAAGGATTCTGCGGTCTGGGCCATATTTTCCACAGGCCCGGGGGCTTTGAAGGATTACACCTCGGTTTTGAGGAGTGTGAAATTTGCTTTAGAGAAGTTTTTCACAGTGGTTTTCTGGGCAGGAGGTGGGGTCCTATATTACCTATATCCCCTTGTCTTCCTCACTCAAATATAACCTCTAACTACACTTCTATCCACTCTATAACTCCTGAAACCTCCTCCTCCCTTCCCTATATCCCCTTGTCTCCCTCATTCAGATATAACCTCTAACTACACTTCTATCCACTCTGTAACTCCTGTAACCTTCTCCTCCCTTACCTATATCCCCTTGTCTTCCTCACTCAGATATAACCTCTAACTACACTTCTATCCACTCTATAACTCCTGTAACCTCCTTCTCCCTTGCCTATATTCCCTTGTCTTCCTCACTCAGATATAACCTCTAACTACACTTCTGTCCACTCTATAACTCTTGTAACCTCTTCCTCCCTTACCTATATCCCCTTGTCTTCATCACTCAAATATAACCTCTAACTACACTTCTATCCAGTCTAGAACCCCTGTAACCTCCTCCTCCCTTACCTATATCCCCTTGTCTTTCTCACTCAAATATAACCTCTAACTACACTTCTATCCACTCTATAACTCCTGTAACCTCCTTCTCCCTTACCTATATCCCTTTGTCTTCCTCGCTCAGATATAACCTCTAACTACACTTCTATCCACTCTATAACTCCTGTAACCTCCTCCTCCCTTGCCTATATCCCCTTGTCTCCCTCATTCAGATATAACCTCTAACTACACTTCTATCCACTCTATAACTCCTGTAACCTCCTTCTCCTTTACCTATATCCCCTTGTCTCCCTCACTCAGATATAACTTCTAACTACACTGCTATCCACTCTATAACTCCTGTAACCTCCTCCTCCCTTGCCTATATCCCGTTGTCTCCCTCATTCAGATATAACCTCTAACTACACTTCTATCAACTCTGTAACTCCTGTAACCTCCTCCTCCCTTGCCTATATCCCCTTGTCTCCCTCACTCAGATATAACTTCTAACTACACTTCTATCCACTCTATAACTCCTGTAACCTCCTTCTCCCTTGCCTATATCCCCTTGTCTCCCTCATTCAGATATAACCTCTAACTACACTTCTATCCACTCTATAACTCCTGTAACCTCCTTCTCCTTTACCTATATCCCCTTGTCTCCCTCACTCAGATATAACTTCTAACTACACTGCTATCCACTCTATAACTCCTGTAACCTCCTCCTCCCTTGCCTATATCCCCTTGTCTCCCTCATTCAGATATAACCTCTAACTACACTTCTATCAACTCTGTAACTCCTGTAACCTCCTCCTCCCTTGCCTATATCCCCTTGTCTCCCTCACTCAGATATAACTTCTAACTACACTTCTATCCACTCTATAACTCCTGTACCCTCCTTCTCCCTTACCTATTTCTCCTTGTCTTCCTCACAGTTGACATACTAAATGTACTGAGGCTTAAGAAAATCTAAGACATGCTGTACTGTATTTATCCTTTATTTAATGTTAATCTCATCTCTCATGTATATATTTTTGTTGATTTATCTTCGTCTTCTTCTTTCGGCTTTTCCTGGTTAGGGGTTGCCACAGTGGATCACCTGTCCACTCATGATTGGCAGTGGAGTTTTACAGTGTCGAATTGCCAGCCTGACACCCAGTCTTCTACAGAAGGCACACACATGCACACACTCACACCTAGGGCCAATTTACAGTGTCCAATCCACCTGCAGCATTTCTTTGGGATGTGGGAGGAAACCGGAGCACCCGGAGAAAACCCACATGGCCACAGGGAGGACATGCAGACTCTGCACAGAAGGCACCCCAGCCGAGGATCGAACAGGAGAACCTCTTGCTGTGAGGCGACAACGCTAACCGCTGCACCACCGCGGCCTGCTATGTATGTAAATTGCATTACTGATCTCTGCTAGACTGTAAGTAGACACATATAAGCTGTATAGTAGGGCATCCATAAAACCTAGCCTAAGGCAGTGCAGGCATGTAAAGTGACTATTTGTAATTACTTATATGCGTATGCCTACATTATGTCCTTATGTCTCAAAAGTTTTTCATGTATTAGTTTATGTGTTTTGGAAAATCTTTTATATATTCTATGGAGTGTTTAAAGTCATTTTACGGATGTTTTAAGTTATTTTATGCATTTATATTCTTGTAGTGAGCTTTTTTTCTGTTCTTTTTCTGTTCTTTGCAGTTTGCTATGCCTTTAAATAGAGGTTTGTGTTGGATCATCTTCTTGATAGTTTAATTATTTAATTGTCTCAGTGTGCTTTTAATATATAAGTAGTTTGTGTTAGGAGGTTTGTTTCATGGATCTGAAGAAGCTGATACAGTGAAAGCGCTTATCCGTTTGTTCTTGTCTGCAATAAACTACGTGGATTTTACATCTCGGATTGTTATCTTCTGTTATTTTCTCACTCTCACTCCTGCTCAGTACTTGGTTGTTTTACAAATTTTTTTATATTTTTCTGAGCAGGGGCGTTTACCTGTGAAGCAGCAATTTGTCAGACTTTGTCAAACTTTTTCTTTGTTGTACTAGACATATATTAGTAAAAATGTACTTTGCTGGAGCTTTTCTCTTCACACCTCTGCTTAAAATGGACACTGTTGTCCAGTCGGACCATCCCGGTAAACAAATATTAAATAAATAAATTAATAAATAAACTTTACCTATTCTAGCTAAAGAATGCAGTGGGATCTTTTACATCCACCTGGACTGCTACCAACACAGGCAGATGGACTCTCAATTTAATGTCTAATCCAAAGGATGACATACTCAGGTGTGCAGCACCCTTATGCTGCACTGCAGTGACAGTATTGTAAAAGTAATTCAACTAACTGGTGTGGGAATAGAACCTACAATTGTATAGTATTCCAGCACCAAAGGTAAGTGAGTTACCAGATAAGCTAGGCTGCAGTCTCAGTATATAGTTATTCATTTATTAATTATAATACGAGAAATATAAATTCAGTCCTGCAAGGAAGATTTATATAGAGAAGAACAGCCATAGTATTACTTATTTATTTATTTGTTATTTACTGGCTTAGTCCCACTAGGTATAGCCTATTTCTTGAGGATATCTGAGTTAGCAGTCATAGCAAGTAACACATCTAGCCAGGGGACCAGGAAACATCCCCTGTTTTGCATTGTGTGTAGGGGAAGATTCAGTATAGAGAAAGGTGGATACTGCTGTGCTGATTCAGGAATTGTAATTGCGAAAACTCTGAAATTGGGTGTATAAATTACTCCTTTGCTAAGAATGGGCTGCCATTTGAAGTGCTTTTTTACTATAATAACTGAATGTGATATGGACAGTGAGTGCTGATTATAACGACTGGAGTACTGTTGTGGATAGCCTCAATGGGATTGTGCCAGAGCAGTTTTCTAAGGCTTCAGGACTTGTTAAACATGTGTGAGTAAGCTGCAGATCACATTGGCAGAGAGCACTCACAGTAATGTATTTATCCATTAACAGAAGAGAGCTGCATGTCTCCATGTCCAAAGAGGTTGAGGAATATACAGTTTTTAAGAATCTAGCAAATAACAAGTATTATATAAAGTAGTTGTTTCTGATAATTATAAAGGTACTGAAGACAGATAAAGATAGATTGCTTTGTTACAATGTAAGCAACCTTTGTTAAGGCTGCTTAGCAAAGGTGCAAAAGATGCAAAAAGATATTATAATGTGCGGGATACTATTGTTCAGCTTTTGGGAATAAAATCTTTCTGTAGCATTATTTTTGAGTCATGTGAACTGCAGCTAAATTTGTGAAAGTATTATATGGATAACAAAGATAAAAGTCATGGTGTAATTATGTTATTCAGGAGTTGTGCATTCAGAAAAGAAAATGCATTCTTTTTACAACTCGGGATTATGTTTTGGTCTTGGAGGGCACTGAACCTTATTTATAGCAAGAACAGAAGATGATCATGAGGTTATGAAATTTAAGGACACAAAGGAGATATGGGGACAAAAGGTGAAGGTTAAATTATATATAAAAATACTGGTGGCTCATTTAAAAAATGTGAATTTATATATGGCTATGGGGGCATTTTCTATGATGTTAAATTATGTTATTTTTTTGTGGGGAATTTGGGCACCTCATGCAGAGCTGTCTCAGTGAGGATGTTAGCAGTGTGGGGAAAGGAGTCAAACCAAGCATCACTGTGATATTTTTTTACTTAATGTGGGAACAGTGTTCATTTTTTGTTTGCGCAGGTAGTAAAGTACATAAAGAAGAAATACTTCATAATGCAGAGGGGAATGGAGCAAGATGTTTGGTGCTTCTATTTGTATTTTATTTCATCTACACATACCAGTGTTTACATGGTGTATTCTCCCACGAAGTCTCTTAATATTATGCATTTGTAACCTAATATCTGATTTCTTGCCGTTGTCTGACTTCAGTTGTTTTTTCTTTCAGCATTTTGTGAAGTACAAAAGCAAAGCACGTGGTGCAATGCATTTTAAGGGTTTATTGGTCACAGCTGCTTAAATAGCAATCACATGCTATGCTTCAGTTTTCTATCTAGCATTGCTGTTTCACTGGGGATTTTATGCAGTACATTGCTGTTATTTGTTTATATATTTGCCTGCAATGATTTCCAGCTTGCATGGCAGCTTGTACACAAGAACAGCAACTCTGGTGTAATTACCTGTACCTTTGTTCTGGTGGAGTACTTTATCAGTACTTTGAACTTGTGCAATTAATGAGGGACACAGTTTAATTTTTGTGTTTGTGGGGCTACTGAGGGACTCGTTGGGTGGAATGTTTCACATTAATGCTTGTATGACTAATGCCGGACTTGTTGGGGAAAATGTTTTCTGTTAGTGCTTAGACGACTGAGGGACACGATGGCAGAAATGGCTAATATTAGTGCTTCTGAGACTACTAAGGTACTCATGGGGGAAATGGTTCATTTTAGTGCTTCTGTCTACTTGTACAGACTACTAATGACGTTTCTTGTGGAAATGTTTCATTTTGGTACCTGTGCACATTGGGGGTAAATGTTTGTTTTTAGTGTTTGTTTGACTGCTGAGTTGCTCTGTGGAGGATAATGGTTTTATTTTGGTGCTTGTGTATACTTGTACAGACTACTAATAGAGTTGCTTGAGGAAATGTTTAATTTTGGTGCTTGTGTGACTATTGAATGGCTCTGTGGGGGATAATGTTTCATTTTGGTGCATTTGTATATTTGTTCAGACTCCAGAAGGGGGTTGCTTGGGGAAATGTTTAATTTTCATGCTTCTGTGTATTGAATCATACTACTGAATGGGTAGTTGTGGGAAATGTTTTCAATTATTATTTATGGCTATACATGCATGGACGTAATACTGCAATGTTTGCTTGGGGAAATGTTCCATTTTGGTGCTTGTGTGTTCAGGGACTTAATATTGATGGGCCCATTTATGGAAATGTTTCATTTTGGTACTTGTGTATCATTGGGCAGACTGCTAAGGGGAAGTTGGGGAAATGTTTGATTTTGCTGGTTGTGTGACTTCTGAGGGGCTCAGTGGAAAGCATAATGTTTCATTTTAGTGCTTCTTTGTACTTGGACAGACTACTGAAGTGCTTATCTGGGGAAAATGTTTAATTTTAGTGCTTGTACAACTATAATGGGACACATGGGGGGTGCTTTATTTTAGTGATTCTGTGAACTGGGACAGACTACTGAAGGGGTAGCTGTGGGAGTTGTTTTCATTTACTTGTGGTGACTTATATGGACATTATACTTAAATATTTGCTTAGGGAATGTTCCATTTTGGTGCTTGTGTGTACAAGGGCATAGTACTGAAGTGCCCACCTGTGGAAATGTTTCATTTTGGTACGTCTGTGTACTTGGGAAGACTACTAAAGGGATACTTTGGGAAAAATTTCATTTTGATCATTGAGTGAACACTGATGGGTTAGGTGGGGGATAATATCTTATTTTAGTATTTGCACATACAGGGACAGCTTACTGAAGTAGTTGTGAGAATTGTTTTTAGCTGGTGCTTGTACCTACATACATGGACATAATACAGTAATGTCCACCTAGAAAAATGTTTCATTTTGGTGCTTGTTTGTACTTGGACAGACTACTAAGGGGGTACTTGGGGAAATGTTTAATTTTGGTGTTTGAGCAACTACTGAGGGGTTCGGTGGAGGGGATAATGTTTGAGTTTAATGCTCATGTGTATGTGTTTTGACTCTGGAAGTGGTTGCTTGGGGAAATGTTTCATTTTCATGTTTCTGTGTACTTGAACAGACTCCTGAAGTGGGGGAATGTTATATTTTGGTGGTTGTGTGTACTTAAACAAACTACTAAAGTGGTTTCAAATGATCTTGGTTTTGCATAATTCTCAGTTTTCTAATAATACTTCGGACATGTCCATCACAACTTTTAATGGGGTGAAGTATTGGTGAGTTGAGTAAGTCTGTGATACATTTTTGCATTAACATGCATTTCTAAATAGTAATTTAAGATTAAAGTAAGTCCACAAAAATATTGTTCTATGTTTACAGCCTAGTTATCAAACTTTCTTAGGGATTTGGCTTTAACAGGAAGTCCTGAGAATGGGAGTTGGAAGGTTTGCCAAACAGCGTGTTTCCAATTACTAGAGAGCATGGATTAAAATTTCAGGACAGAAGGAAGCTATGGTACAGCAAAATAAGTGTCCCACTGTCACTAGGAAAAGGCTAGTACAAGGCACACAGTACATGAGGCAAGTCTTCTTCATTGAGCTATCAATCACAGCAGCTAACAGCTTAAATTACCTTTATCACTTTGACAGCTAGGGAGGTGAAGTGTGAAGGGGGAAGGGAGGTGAACTGAAGGACTATGACTTAGGCATCACAAAAGACTGCAAATTAGCTATTCTAAGAAGAAGAAGAAGAAGGTGGAGTAAAAATCATTTTGAAGCTCTATTCTGTTGCATTATTACTGTTTGTGTTTTAAGTAGTCATTGAACAGCTAAAATTGACAGACTGAAAGAAAGCAGTGTATGCATGTAAAAGCAATACAGTGACTGGAGCTTTGGAACAAAGATGCCTGCTTGATGTAATGGTTTAAAGACAAACACTGCATTGTGGGATACCTACAGGAAGACTAAAAAATCAAAATCACTTCAAGATGCCAGACTCCATGTGGTCAGACTTTGAAATTACATTTACAAATATTAAAAAAATGTAAATAGTCCCAAAGTGGTAGTAAAATAAAGGAAGCATCAAAATATGATGAAGTAAACATGTTTTTTAAGTCTGTGAGTGGGGTTCTCCTTTAAGTAAAGCACTTAAGCAGACAGTGCTCCATAGCAGTTGGGAAATCAAGCTAGCCTCCTCAATGGTAGCATGGACCATATGTCTAGTAACTGCCTATTAACCTACTAGAGAAAGGTGCCCTTTAAATGGGATTTTATTTACTTCAGAAATGAATTAGAAAATATGTGATTTTAAACAGACGCTAGGAGATAGTAGCTGGAATGTGTGTAGGAATTTACTTTTATCAGTCATGTTTACATGTCCAGATGATGTGATTATTGTGAATAAAATTAAGAGTTGGATGAGTTAAGCTGTAGTGACATTGTAAGAGGTTTTAGCAAAGGCTGGAGAATTATTAAAAGTCAAGGAATTGGTTGGATAGACAAAAAAAAGGAACGATGTTACAGTTAAAATAGGAGGAGTATATTTTTCTTAGAAGGAGAGAAACGTATTGGGCATTATTTGTTTATGTATTTATGTATTTATTTATTTATTGCATTTGTTTACTGGGAAAGTCTGAGGGGAGTGACAGCATCCTTAAAGAAGAGAGAGAGAGATTGAAGGTAGAGAAAGTCAGATATATATAACTTATACAAACGGTGTTTAGGATAGGGTCTATTTGAAAACAGAATCTGTTAAATTCTGTAGTTATAAGCCAGTTTGTTTTACTATGGAGATGTTATTAATCTTTCTGAAGAGTTAAAGAAAGAAGTGCAGGAGTTTGGTCTAGTGTTTATATTTTCCTGGGGGCCTAGGTAACACAAAAAGTATCTTTATCTGAAATTACAGAAGTCTTTAATGACTACTTTGCTATTATCATTAGTGTTCTAAATGTAGAAGAAATTAGTTTTATGCATCCTCCTGAACTCAGTAGAGAATGTCCAATTACTACACAGGCCAGTATTAATAGAGCCATTGCTAGGGTAAAGAACAATTGATCTACGGATCCTAACAGGAGATAGTAACTCTTCTCTTTAATGTTTTACAGGATCCTTCAGAAGGGTATTGTCTCAACAGACTGGATACAGCCACATGAGGTTCTAATATTTAAAGTAAGTAGTAAACAAGACATATCAAAATATAAAGCCATTAGTCTTAGCTCAAATATTTTGAATTTGCTTACTACAGCACCTGATAAGAACTGATAAATATGGTCCTGAACTGCATGCTATTCAATACAGATTTCTGCCAGGATATTCAGGTTTAACATTTGTGACAAGATTCTGCAGCAAACTATATGCATATCTAAATCTTGATGAAAATTGCTTAGCTTTTTACCTGGGTGGTAGCAAAGCATTTGATATAATACATTCATAGATCCGTAGGTACTTACTAGGCTGCTGATATGTGAATATCTTAAGAAGCCCAGCCGTACATTCCAATGGGAGTTTTTAGCCCTTATATTTTGTATATGAAGAACCCAGAGGAAGGCCGAACAAGGAGATGCATGCACATTTACATGTTTCTCTGGGTGATAAATTGGAGATGTATTTGCAGTTAGTTATCCACTCATTTGTTCAAATTACATTTAAATAGAGTAAGTGAAATACTTTGGTTTTATGTGGAGAGGAAGACGGTTCAATTAAAATAAAAGTTGATCCATATGTTATATGTTGATTAGCATCCTAGTGAAATAGTAGGGAACAGAAGGTTGTTTTAAATGGTACAGCATCATTATGGAAAAAATATATTAGGTGTGCCTCAGGGATATATATTAGGACCCATTCTGTTCAACCTAGCTTTTTTTCAGATTTCCCTAAGACAACAGCATTTTTGATAATGAAGTATGCAGACAGTTGTAGAATAGGAGCTGTAATTTGAAACAAAGAGGATATTTTGAAAATGAACAATGAGTTAATAATGACTATTAAACAGTGAACTGCAGATGTAGGATTACAATTTGATGATAAAAAGTGAAGTTATGACAATTTAGAAAATGAATAACATCAGAGTTATGCTTGATAATCTACAAGTCAAAATAAATGTAAGAATGAAAGATTTGGGGATAACCATATGGCAAGGGATGTCATTTAAAGAAAACATTTTAGATATCAAATCAAGGGTTAAGAAACAGCTGGGTCTATTATTCAGGGTAACAGAGATGAGAGATCCCATAGTACTGTGTGCACTATATGTCTACACTTAGGCCAGTAGCTGCAATGTAATTTGGTTTTCTTCCTTTTATCAAGTCGTACCTGTCCCAGCTGAAATATATACTGAAAATAATTACAAAGACATAAAGGAACATAAAAAATTCTAACATAATCTTAGACACTTGGGGACCTTGACCTATTCAGTATCAGATACAGCTGGGTGAGGAGTAAATTATTTATTACTTATAAAGGACTAAAGTGCAAGGATTTAAGATTTGATCTAGGACTGACACAAGGAAAACATTATCCCAACAACTGACCTAGGGGTCCAGTTTATAAAACTTAGTGTAACAGAACAATCAAATGAGACTTCTACATTTCTTAATCATATCACCTCAAATCCATATTGCAGAAATATTTACCACTTTTAAACTAAGGTTGGATGACTGTATGAAAGACATGAAACATATGTATGTGTGGGCAAAGGGAATCTGCAGTCTTAGAATGTTGTCAGACCTACATACTATGAAATATCATTTAGTGTTATAATATATAATGACAAAGAAAAGGGAGAGATACACATGTTGAATCATAGTATACGTTATGTACTGTATGTAGTTCTAAGGGTTTTATACTGAAATGTGTGCTGAAAATAAAGCATAGGGAATTTAGGAAATGAATTAATAGATGTGGAAATGTGGAAAAGAAAGCAATGTATCAGATGTTTCTTTTATAATTAAGAACATTTTAGCTGAAGTTAAATATAAACAAAATAGGAAAAGATAGAAGGTTATGGTATAAGGCACTTATTTGAAGGATTTTATTTGGTAAATGTGTGGAAAGATGTTAGTGAGGGAAAAAAAGTAGTTTATTAGAAGGAAGAAGTAAATTTGTGTTAGAATGCAATGATTATTTCATTTGGCAGTTGGCTTTGCAAAAAGTGAATTCAAACATTATAATGAAATATAAGCTCATAAGAGATTGTGGAGATGAATAATCCCTGATTGTTTGTGTTTTTTGGCTTGCAAATATATAGCAGGCTTCTAGGATTTAATTTCTATTTTTTTTAAATAATTTCCATATAATATCAGTAAGGATATTGTGTTGATACACAGCAAGAAGATGAACCAATGCATGATGATATTGTTCTGTGCTGTGCTTGGCATATTTGGAATGGGAGATGTGGTGATCTACTTGAAGAGGGACATGGAGAAATATTATATGAACTTCATTTTTTGGTTGCAGCAGCAGGGTTAGGAGAAGGGGAGAAATTTGTTTTTAATAGTGGAAAATACATGGATATCTACAAATAAAAGAGATGTGTATGTGCTTACATATATATATATATATATGTGTGTGTGTGTGTGTGTGTGTGTGTGTGTGTGTGTGTGTGTATGTGTGTGTGTGTGTGTGTGTGTGTGTGTGTGTGTGTTATATATGTGTGTGTGTTTGTGAGTATGGGTCAACTTTTCTTTATCGAAATTTCACAATCCCTAAAAAGAAAAGTAAAACTCAACTTCCGCGAAAGTGCACTACATCGAAAGTGCACTTTCACGAAAGCCGATTCACCGAATTGGAAAAAAAAAATAAAAAACACCCCCCACTTAAATATACTAACTCTGAGATCACACTACAGTGGGGAAAATGATATATTTCCTTATCCCCACTGTGATGTGCTTTGGCAAATCGTCTTTTGTGAAAGTGCACTTCCAATGTAGTGCACGTTCGCTTAAGTGGGTTCGACCTTCTGTTTCTCAATAAAGTGTGTTTTCATATATATATATATATATATATATATATATATATATATATATATACACACACACACACACACACACACACACACACACACACACACACACACACACACACACACACACACACCTACTTCGAAATCCTGATGCCCAGAAGATTGACGTTTAAAATCCCGAGACTAAAATCATGAAATTGCGGAAACTGGAACATCAGATTGTTACTAGCTTAAAACTGGATGGAGATGATCAGGAGGAAGACCAGGAAGGAACACTGAAATGAGTGAATAAATGGGAGATTGTAAAGCATCAGTCACATTTATGAAACATGGCTTTGCAAGAAAAAGTGGATGAAAAATCATGTATTTTTGTTGTCTTTGTTAAACTTGTCGATGGACTGTTAAGCATATACCCCACATTATGTCATTAATGTTTAGAAGGGCACTAACAGGAAACAAGAAGTAACTTTAAGTAATACAATGTTTTGTTCTTAGTATTTGTGTAAAACATTTCATGATATAAACTGCATGCAATATTATAAAGCAGTTTTTTATAGTGTGCAGTCAGGTGTGGTGGGGGACTCCAGTGACTGTTAGATGTGTTAAAGATATTAAAGAAAACAAGTACTTTTTAGTTGGAGGAAATATACAATTTACAGTATAACAGGTGAAGAAAGATTGAGCAGAAGCAAGTTTAAGTTAAAATAATGCTCTGAACTGGGGTGGGGTTGGAGTGTAAGAATGTACTGATTATATTATATGTAAAAGTTAAGGTAGTAATTTTCTTTGTTTTTACAAGGGTAGCTGTTTAGATTAATGTTCTTGGCTTAAGCTATAAACAAGTTTTTGTAAGCAAATAGGCTTGAAAAAATAAGATAACATGCTTAAAGCAATGGCAAATTGCTAAGTGCCTTCCATCTTAAAATGTATTAGCTTGTTTTTTTTTTTTTTATCCATTAGCAGTGCTGTCAGTGAGAGACAGGAAGTCTGTAGCTGAAGACAGGTGGCCAAGGAAATTCTGTACATTCTGTTCTGAGTGAAATTTACAAAGATTCCTTCAGGCATCTGCAAAGTTGTTAGCTTTTTATCTAGTTGCTGACTGCTTTTATATGGAGAGGAGCTTTCTGCAGTTGCTAGCAATTAATCTTGAGAGATTTTGAGCATTCCTTGCTGAGGAAAATGCAAAGTTTAGAGGTACAATGGCTAGCACTTTATCAAGGGTAACCTTCTTTTTAGATCTAGGTTATGCCTGTGGCCACAACTGCTGATTTGGCACAGTTATTCCTATCTGGAAAGTTAAACTTCATTTGTTGGACATGTACATAGCTTTGTGTGTTTGCTGTAAGTTAACAGGTTATGGGGCTATTCTGAAAATGTATTTAGTTTTTTGCTTGAGGGTTTTCATTAAAACAGCAAGCGTGTCTTGAAAATGTGACATAGGTTCAAATGGAGATGAGCAGAAACAACTGTATAAAAGTTCAGCCTGCCAAGCATTAGTAAGTACTAGTAAGGCAGAAGTTGAAAATAGACATTGAAAAAAATACTGTATATAATAGCTTTTTATCATGAAGGCTTCTCTATCTGTATTATATTGGGATGTAAATAGCCTTACAGGTATAGACAAAAAGGAAAGAGTATTGAATTATAGTAAGAAATGCAGAGTGCAAATAGCAGTACTGCAGGGGACACATTTGGAAAGAAAAGATCATGTGAATGTGACAGAGGAAGAATTTCAGTATGGATATTCACCAGAATATCAGGGACAAATAAAAATGTAAGTAATAATACCAATTGCTAAAGGGTCTTGAATAGTGTAGAAGAAAAAAAAGACAATAGAGGTAGATTTGTGATAGGAAGGGGCTATTGGCAATGCAGGAGGATTATACTGGCATGCATTTACATTCCACCAAAAACTGCTTTTAAGGAGCATAAGAAAATTTTGGGAGAAGTAATTCGCTTTCATCAGGAACTTGATTTGCATTGATAAGAATGTATCAGGGGGATATACAGCGGAAAATATAACAAGAGAGGGTAGATTTCTGAAGACATTTGTGAAAATATTTGGTACAAAAGGCATGAATTCAGTGGAAGGAACTTGGACAGAATTTACATATTATCCCCCCAAGGTATAATAACTGGGATATACAGGACAGAAATTATATTTCACAGGATCATGTGCATTTAATCAAAAGTTTTAACACACATCCATTAACTATTACAGATCATACACAGATAAAACCAAAGATAAAAATGCAGGGTAATGAAGTAAAAATAAGGTACTGGCACATTCTTATCTACCTGATAAAAAGAGGAATTAAAGAATTTGTAGTGGAAATTATTCAAGAGTTATTAAGTAAGATTGAAATTTCTTCAGAAGGAACAGTTAGTGAGCGGGATAAAATTAAAACAGAGTTTAAAAATAGGGTAGAAATAAAAGAGAAAAAGTTATGGTTAAGAAGTAGTTCTACTTAGAGGGGCTGACAGTGGTTATTAGTAAGGGGAATCTCAGAGAAAAAGAAGAGGAGCAACTGCTGAGTGCTAAAGAAAAAATAAGGGAGTATTTGAATTACATGTATGAGTTTAGAAATATTGCTGTTAAGCAAATATTTTTTATAACAACTCCAGAGAGCAAAACCTTTCAGCACAACAAAGGGTAGAAGGGGTTGCCGTCAAACATAGGGAGTCTATGACAAGAAAAATAACCAGAGATCCTAGTAAAGTAATGGAGATATTTTGGAAATTTTATGAAAATGTATATAAAGCAGATGAATGGGGAAACCAAGAAAGAGCAAAAATGGAAATATCTATGTAAGACTTAATTATGCCAAGAATAGAGGAAGATGAGGCTCAACAACTAATAGTTAAGATATGAGAAGATAAAATAAAAATGATTATGTATAATGAATCTGCAGGGATGTCTCCAGGAACAGATGGCATTCTCATAGAAGTTTGGAATTTAGAAGGGAAGAAAGTGAAAAAAATCTGGAAGATTTTGTATAACAGTATTTTAAAAGGAGGGAACGTGCCAGCATCTTGGAAGAAAGCTGCGGTAGCTGTATTACCCAGAGAAGGTAAAGACCACCAGACTCAACTTCATATAAATCCGTTTCGAATTTAAGTCATGATTATAAAGTGTTTATGTCTATGATAGCTAAACGAATAGCAAATGAGTTGCCAGAATTGAGAGATACGGGTCAATGTAGTTTATTCTAGTGCAACTAATACTGGGCAAGACTGCAATCCAGTTTGTAGCTTGTTACGGACCCCCCACCATGCCCCCAGGATGCCCACTCCACGTTTCTTGACATACTGGACAACATTAAGGTACAGCCCAATGGCCTAATAATGGGAGATTTCAACTACACCACCATCAACTGGGAAAACTACTCATGCACTACTCATGCACTAACTCAGTTGCTCAAAGTTTTCTGGAATTCATAAATTCCAATGCCCTGGATTAGCTTGTCCATACCCCCACCAGGGGCAGCAATATCCTGGACCTGGTCATTACCAATATGGGTAACTGATTCTCCATGCCAGTGGTCAACTCTTCACTGGTCAGAGCCAACCACAAGCTAATTACCCTAGACATCCATATCCAACCCCCGTCCCCATTAAGGAAACCATTGTAAAAAACGTCTCCAAATCCAACTTCATGCTTCTTAAGACAGAAGTGGCAAACTTCACGACACACATACAGATGGGAAATAACGGTACAACTGCTGAAACCTATACAACTGCACTGTATAAGCACATACACGAGTGCAGGGGTCATGCCCTAACAGAACCAAGACGCTGTCCTCCAAAACAAGGAAACCAATCTGGTGGTCCCCTGCCATAAATAAACTCTACAACAGAAGGAAGAAGCTGTTGCAAAAAATAGTAAAATCCCATGATTGCAGGAACTCCATGGTCAGCCTCAGCAAGAAACTGAGATCCCTCATAAAATCCTTCAAAGCTAGTTACGAAAATAAAATTGCCACTGATTCTAAAGACAACCACAAAGCATTCTACAGCTATGTCAAGAATCTCAATAGCAAGACTCAAATCTGCTCTGAGCTACAGCACAATGGCACTAGATGCACAGAACCAACTGATATCGCCAACATCCTGGCTGATAGATTCAGTGCAAACTTTACCCCCCTCACCCCGCAAAGGGCCTATCTCTATGCTAGAAGAATGCAAAGCCCCTGTAATCATGGATGCACAAGTAAAGACTGCACTCTCTAAAGCCAATAACACAGCATCCATGGGACCAGACAACATCCCGGGCTGTGTCCTGTATGAACTACAGAATGAACTGGCACCCCACCTAAGTACCATGTTCAATCATAGCCTCAGTCCAGGCTTTGTGCCTCCTGAATGGAGCACAGCTATGGTTATGCTACTTCACAAAAGGAAAGCCACCACGGACCCCGGGAACTACTGCCCCATTAGCCTGAAGAGCCTGGTCTGCAAGGCCATGGAATATATCATCATGGACCTTATAAACAAAGACATTGATAACCACCAAACTTTGGACCCCACTCAGTTTGGGTTTGTAAAAGGTAGATCATGTCTCCTAAACCTGATTGACTTCTTTGAAGCAGTCACCAGAGCCGTGGACAAGGGTAAGGTGGTGCACACATCTTATCTTGACCTTGCCAAGGCTTTCGACACCATCCCCCACTCTGGAATTATAGATAAACTCACTAGACTGGGCATAAGGATACATTCCTGTCCCAGAGACACCCCATGCTCTGGAACAGACTACCCATTCATGTCAAACAAAGCTCCTCATTGGCCGTCTTTAAGAAAAATCTTGACAATTGGATGGGAAATAGGAAATTCACACTGAGGATGACTTCTGTGACTCTGCTCGACAGGGGCACAGGAAAATAAATTCTCGGCTGGCGAAAGCCAGGGAACCTTTTTGGCTAGGCTTATATAGGCCCTAGGGCCGATAGCCTAGTACCTACCTATGAACCTATGAACATATGTAAACATTTAACAACATTAATAGAATAAAGATGATCAAGAGGGAAG